>NC_056737.1:1961101385-1961171385 GCF_019279795.1 Protopterus annectens
ACCATTGCATGTGTTGTAACACCTTTCTGCCTATTGTTTGTACATTTCACAGGGAGTTTGTGGGGCATCCCTGTAACTCACTCACTGTTGCTATGTCTAGGCTCTTAACTATTCAAATATGGCAGTGTCAGACCTCTCAAGTGTACAGATATTTGCAGGTTGTCCACATTTTTGCCTCATATTTTGGTCAATATCTCATAAACAGCTTTTTCTGGCAAATCACTCTGGGCTCAAGTCAGACTATAGTGACAAACATTTTAGTTTCAGACTTCATACCCTTCCAAACATCCAACATAATGCAGAACCTGTTACTCTCTCAACTGTCTAAGTATGTTGTAGCTTTATTTTGAATGTGTCCCTGTTTTTGTTCCTTTGCTCCACATTTTTTATTACTTAGTCCGGATGTGTTCCTATAAGAGGTTGTGGTGTATGGGCAGTGATTATCCTGCTGTGAGTATATGTGTGGCTTGCAAGGTGCTACAGTGACATTATTACCTACTAGCTACCAACTAGCATGGCTGTTTCTGTTCACACACTACTATTCTAGAAATCCACTACATTTGACAGTAAATATACATGACATGCTTTGTGTACTACACATCCTATATTCCCTTTACATTCATTCCTACTATTACATGATATATTTATTCTAGCACAATGTTCTTCTATAACAGTCATGGCTTAGTGGTAAGTCATGCAGACTACTGTTTCCTGGGTTCGGGACTGACAGTGGGATTTTATTTTGCTTTTGAGCAGACTACAGGACTTGTCATTCAGAGTGACTAAGGCACTTTTAAGCAGTTGTAACCGGGTTAGCGCTGGTTTGCGCGGAGCTCACATATACGCACTGGCGTTCAGCTCCATGCACACCCGCTTACAACTGCTTAAAAGTGCTTACTCTTGCGCACACCCGTGCTATTTTCTTTGAAAGAAATGAAAATGGGGAGACAGGAAAGTGGTGAAAAAGGGGTCACAAAGAGGGTAAGACAGTAGGGAAACAAGCTCGGGTTTTGCAGGAGGGATGTAGGTAAGGCCCATAGCTGCCCATTTCTTCATCAGCAACAGCTGTGCATATGTTTGTAATTTGGTGTGACATTTGAGACCTTCCACCCCTGAGAGAGGTGTAAGGACAACAATAATACTTGTTGTACAGCCAATTGTAATTGACAGTTTCCATGTCCAGCAGACATGTGTGTGAAATGGGCAGCTATGTATGGGGCGTAATTTTTTGTGGGTACAGAGTGCCCTTTTTTTTTTTTTTCAGGTGAGAGTGGTATGTCAGGTACGGGAAGTCGGTATAGCTGGGGAGGTAGGTTGGGTAGGTTAACAGACAAGACAAACAAGACGTATACAGGGGCGGTGTATGACACATGTGGGGGGGTTACACAATTGACGGGGACGGATGTTTGGATATCTAGAGCCCATGAGACCACAGATGGCAACAGTGGAACTGATATCCCCACCCATGGGCAGTTGCCACTGTGCCTTCACGGCCCAGGATGGGGCTGTGCTGGGGGCTGTGTAGGCTGGGCAGCAGGCACACCCATTAGTTGTGCCACCTGTGCCTCAAGCTGGCGTAGGGGCCCAAGAACAGCTTCCCGGATCTCCCTACGCACCACAGTCCGGACACCACAGAGGGTGAGTGGATGTTCTCCTCCAGCCACACTTGCAGAGGGGGGACGAGCCCCATCCCCTGCAGCGCTTCCACCCGCAGGTGGCACAGGGCCACCGGAGGAGGGTCCGGCCTGGGCACTACTGCCAGGTGCACTCGCCAGCTGAGGAGGGAGAGGTGGGTCCGCTGGAACCCACCTTCCCTGTCGTCCTATGTTTTGCATTATGTCATGACAGTTTGGGTTAGTAACGTACAATACCATTCACAATTAGTTGTAACAGCATGCATTAGTATTCCCATTAACCAAACACCCAGATATTCAAACCATTGAACAGCAAGCATAACACATGCATATTTTGAACAGCAATACACAGTCCAACAACATGCAGGGTTGATTGATGGCAACAGGCCATCAGGTTTGGATGTATGAACAGGACAGATGCATCAACATACATGGAAATATGTATGAACCAACAGGACAAATGTCCAGGGGTGTTAATTGTGATTGCACATACCAATTTCACGTGGAATGGATTATATGTGGTTATAGGGTAGGGTGAAGAAAATTTAATTAACAACTTCAAATACCAATACATATGCTGTACATTTCTAATAGCTGCAGATATATACACACTACAGTTCTGCCTACAGTTTCCTATGTGATAACTACTTCAAGTTGGTGATAGGAATGTTACTGCTACATCAATATACATTTTCATTTTTATTCATACACATTCATATCTGGCTCTGTTCAGCTGCATCATCCTGCTACATTTGCTTTATATAGCTATAGACAACTGTGGATGTTTGGTATTTCAGACAACCATACTATCTGCATATTGCAGACTGAGAGCAACATATCCAGATTTTGGGATACACATTCCAGCTGCGGTAACATTTTCAACACATTTTACAGTTTGGTTCTGCTTGTCACATTCATTTCATTCTGTACTGATTGCAGTATACTTTATTCAGGAGTTATTACTACTTTATTGGTGGATTCATAACTCTTTCTCACACTCTCTCACTTGTTTTATTTTTACAATTCAGGATGGTACTTAATTCTAGGCTTTATTGACATGTTTTACATGTAGTTATAACAATCCTTTCCAACAGTCTCACTTCTGTCATGTTTCTGTATTTCAACAGGGATATATTTCACACGTGTTTTACTCAGCTTCTGCAGCTATACTTTTCAGCTTGCTGCAGGTTATGTACTATTATATTACAGGTGGGACATCTTTATTTCAGACTTTATTTCAGACTTGTTTCATTTTTCTGTTTGGATTACAGACTGCATCACACTTTTGTAATCAAGCAATACTTGCAAACCCTCTTACACTGTTACTTGCACATTTGTTACTTAGTGACTACACTGCACTCTTTTGCTAACTGTCATACTTTTATATTTATTAACAGTTACAGGGAGAGGATTACTGACCTGCCTGGTGGCACAACCATGCCAGCCTATCGCCATAGGCTCTATGGTTCACAGAACAGACACCTGCAGCTGTAATATAAATAAAGTAATATTGGAATACACATCTCCATAATATCAGCTAGGTTAATTTCTTACATAAATAATTAGATGTAACTTACTCAGTAGTGGGGCGTTGGGCATTTGCCGGGCCTCCTGGATCCAACGGTTCAGTTGGTCCTGCTTCCGTCTCTTCAGGTCCGCATGGTGGTGACGGACCTGCTCACCAGTCCTTGGTATCCCTGTGGCACTGGTGAGATCATGAGCCAACCGGTCCCACGCCTCAGCCCTATATGCTCCCCACAGGACCTGGCCCTGCATGAGTTGGGCCTCATGATTGTGGACAAGGAGCCAAACCATATATTTGGACTCCTCAACGCCCCACCTCTGTGCTCGAAAGCAACTACCCTCACCTACACCTGGCATTCTGGCTGCAAGTTGGTTCTACAATCAGTTATGCTGTGTATTCCTACCTATTGGGCTTATATATAACGTTTTTCCTGCACTTATCTGTGATTGGCCATTTTGGAATTGTATCAGCTTCACAAAACCTGCTTTGTCATGCTCCTCTTTCTATTCATTCCTATATATTTGCTATTACTGCATTTCTAAGTGCAACTGTCATGGCTTAGTGGTTCAGTATGTTGACTATGGTACATGGTATCCTGGGTTTGAACCTGACCACTGCTTTTTATATTTTATGACTGTCTACACAGGCTAGGAGGTGTGCCTGTGTAAAGGCAGTTTTGTTACAGCTTGCTCAACGTTGCCCGTTGGTTAGCTTGTTGGTGTGGCACGCAGCTCTGCGCAAATGGGTTACGCTGTTTTACGTGTCATTTGGCTGTCAGCATGCATATTACGCTCAGCTCAGCTACGGGCACACAGTTTCAGCGTGTTAAACCACTGCTCACCTATGGGCACTCATTTTACACCTGTTAAACCACTGCTCACCTACGGGCACTCATTTTCCACCTGTTAAACCACTGCTCACCTACGGGCACTCATTTTATTCCTGTTAAACCACTGCTTACCTACTGGCAGATGCACTCAACTTGTTAAACTGTAGCTCAGCTATAGGCACATCTGACATTTTTTATTATTTTGTTATCTCACATTTCTTCAAAATAAATGGCCCATTTCATTACATTTTACATAAAATATAATTTTATATGTGTACATATATGTCAGAGACTTGTTTCGTGCTTATTTCACTAAAAATAAAAATTGATGTTGGGGGGGGGACTCGAACCATGACTGCCTGTTCTTCAGCCAACGTTTCTACCGCTACGCTACTGCTTCTTGGCTTACTTTGCATATGTAGTTCTTATATGCTTTTCCACTGACTGCTAACTGTGGCTAAGCTACAGGCACGCCCGCGCAAATGAGCACACTCACGGGCAAACATCTTTACAACTTAAAAAAAAAAAAAATAAGATGTTCATTTATACATTTTATGTTCATAGTCTGTGGGGACATGTGTTGTGTTGTGTTTATTCACATTTACACGGACTCTGTCGTGGGGGTTTACTTTCGGGACTTTTACTCTTCTGAGGGCATGTCCGTTTGCAGGGCTCGGCCTACGGACACGCCCCCTACTGTCTTCAACGGACCGTGTAAGCCTTAGGTGTGATTCAGCATGCCCTCATGCATATGCATGACATGCTGACGTCACACCGTTTAACTGCAGCCTCCGTGTAAGCCTTGTAACTCTTACACGGAGGCTTCGTGAATCCTGCCCTAAGTCTTTCCATGGTATAAAATTAATGAAGGTAAAGCAAATGCTGTAGCTGTTTATTATGTACCAACACATATTTTAGGGACAAAAGAAGACAAAGCATGTCGGAGTAGTATGGATTGAAAAAGCTTCTGTTATGGCAGCTAATTATACGTGGGAAGAGACTAAACAAAAGACAATACAAAAACAGAAATTCTGAAAGCTCTTGGTTATAGATTTGTATAGTAAGATACAAGTAGAGAAAAAGATTAGTTCCTTTAATTTTATATACATTTCAGGCATTTTTTATCAACCAGAGGAGAAGTTGTGGATAATAATTAATAAAGAATTGAAGGAATTTATCTGGGGGAGGATCAGAAGGATTAAGTGAGATAAGATGATCCTTCCAACAGAACAAGGTGGTTTAGGATTACCTGATTTGATGAATATTTTAAAGCTACACAATTAAGGATCATACCTGCGGTGGTGGTGCTGCGGTAGCGGTGTCGCCTCACAGTAAGACACTGTCCGGTTCGATTCTCAGCTAGAGCGTCTTCTGCATGGAGACAAGCATGAATGGGCGTACCTTTGTTGAAGGTTGTGTGTCAGGCCTGGCAAGCCGGTACGTAAAATCAACTGCCAATCATTAGCAGACCGGAGTTCCGCTGTGGTGACCCCTAACCGGGAAAAGCCGAAAGACACAAACAAATACATAACATAAGCAGAAAGGTATAATTCAAAGTGGGAAGGGATGATGACGAAGTCAGGGGAGGTTAAAAAATAAGGACAGACTGGCATTTTGGATGCAGATCCTTAATAAGAATAACAGCTGCCATAGAGAATGTTATATCAATAAAATAGCAGAAAGGATTCTGTGAACTAAACCAACACAACAACTGAGAAAGGAGATTTTGCCAATAGAAATGACTGCAAGTACAGGTACAGAGAATATGCAAGAGGGGGCTGGAATTTACTGGAGAAATCTGCAAAGGAACACTGGAATTAGGAGAAAATAACTATAGATGGAAATGTAATTGAATGGGATATACCCAAGAAGACATTTGGACTGCAGGCTAGAGACTGCCTTCCCTATAGGGATTGATACGGCAAAGAGAAAAGGATAGGAGAATCTTAAATGAAAGATCTGCTCTGTTAGAATTTTTGGTTGAATCTAGAATAGAAGCTGCTGTTAAAAATTGATAATTAATAGGGCATATAAAATATTGCACAATATCTATACAAATCAATCAGAGGATGTTAGAAAAGATTGGGAAGAGAGAAAGGATACACAATTTACAAGGGAACAATGAGAGGACATAAGTATGTCTCCCAAGTACACAACAACATCTAGAAGGTTTAGGATTTTGCTTGAAAGTGTTTGCATATGTATTTTGTATATAAGCAGACTCCAAAGAATTTTTCTTCAGGTAGATGGCAAATGTAGGAGGTGTCATGAGGAAGAGAGAAGTTACTAAGACCATATGTTTTGTGAGTGTAATGAATTGCCATATTGTAAAAATTCCCCATACAGCACTCTGTCAGAAATATTTGGTGAACAAATGGGTATAAAAGCTAAAATCCTCAGAGACTTCTAGTACATACCTCTAAACCAAATAACAAGGCTGGTGACTCCCTCTTTTCTAATATTGTTGGAAAAGCCTGGAATCTCCTCCCCAGTGAACTTTCCTCACTTCCCTCAGTATCATGCTTTAAAAACAAATTGAAAATGTTCCTCAGAACACAGTGGTTATGCCCCTGTACTAAGCCTGACTAGTTATGTATCTCTTAATACTTTGCTCTTCCTACACCTTCTACTCATTAACTGTAATTCCTTCCTTATTAACCATAATACTATCTCCGTCTAGAACATCTTGATTGCACTAGCATGCTATGTTATGCCTGTATTCTGCACTGCTGAATTTACTGTGATAACCTGTAATATGCATTGTAAATATGATTTTTTTGTTTAATGTTTCCTTATTTGTTATCTTGTTAATTTCATTGTTCTATCTTGGAGCTTATCTCCCCGGGCCTCTACTGAAAATGGACATGTATCCAGTTAGACTAGCCCGGTCAACAAATGTAAAATAAAATAAATAATAAATAATAACTAAGTAAATTATTCTTTTGAGCTGGGATACAGGATCTGAATTGCCTAGACATAGTAAGGTCTTGCTAAGTTTAATTCTGATGACTGCAAAAAAGCAATTACTAGAACATGGAAATCAAAGTATAAACCAACTGTATTTGAAGTACTCAGTATTATAACAGAGATAAAAGAACAGAAAGTATGATCTTTGGAAAAGGAAAGGAGCAAATTACATATAAATAAATAGAAATTGTGGGAAAAAGCATGCAGAATAGTGTTTTGGAGGAGGAGTAATGTTTAAGGGAAGGCATAAATTGAGCAACTGATATAATGTTGGACTGATTATAGTTATAAAAAAGAATGTGCGTGTGATATAATGAATGTAACTGGAAACATTAATGTGGTTTGTTTCTTTTTATATTAATGTATGTTTGCCTATGTCTTACGTGATAATTTAAAAAAGCTTATAAAGAAAAAGCTAAATATCTCAGGAACTAGCAGATAGCTCCAACTTCTACCTCAGGACTGTGTTGAAAATCTTTCAATTTTCTAATGGGACACATTGCATATGGCAGTTCTAATCACACTGCAACAGATAAATTCGACACTCAATGGATAAAAATCAAACCAAAATTATTGCAAAAATTCATGACCATTTAATTCCTACACATTCCACCCATAAATAAACATTCATTTCTTTCTCATAGCAACAGTAACAATTTCTATCACATTTCACTGGACAAATAAATCCCTCAGCTCTGTCAAACTACAATGGACTGAAACTACCATTATCTCAACACTGATAAGTGTTTATGTTATTCAAGCCTCTGCTAGAAATGTATGCAAATCCCTAGAAAAGCTTAATCAGACATTAGGTTGTAAATTGTCCAAAATACATCTAGTACTACTAAAAATAACAGCCCATTTCATAGACACACTACTAGCCTATATATTCAATTATCTCTAACCACAGAATTTGTCACAGTATACAAGTGCTTGATTATTGTACCATTACTCAAGGTTTCAGCATCCTCCTCCCCACTTCAGACCAATTTCCAATCTTTGATCATAAACAAAGTCTTCGAGAAGTTAATATATAAATAAAATGTTGATCATGTAAATAAATAAGGTAACTCTCTAACTCACAACACAAATTTCTTCAAACATTCAGTAACATCCCAGCTCTATACAGTAATTGCTTACACAATATGTAATATCAGTAATAATGGCCAACTAACAGCAGATGTCTTCACTGATACTACTTGGGCCTTTGAGAAGGTTAACAAATCTAGTCATTTAGCTAAACTTCAGATCACTAATTCTAGCCTTGACATAATCCAATGACTAAAAATCTACCTTATGAAAAATTATTTCCATGTTTGCATTGATGCAGCTGTAAGAAATTTGTACCATGAATTTGGAAACTATATAAGCTGCGGTGGTACAGCATAAGCCGTGGTGGTACAGCAGTAGTGCTGTTGCCTCACAGCAAGAGGTTCTCCTGTTCGATTCTTGGCTGGAGTGCCTTCTGTGTGAAGTCTGCATGTCCTCCCCGTGGTCAAGTGCCCTCCAAAAGACATGCGTGAATGGGCATGCCTTCGCTGAAGGTTAGGCATCAGGCTGGCAACTCGGCACCATAAAAAAAAAATCTACTACCAATCATTAGCAGACCGGAGTTCTGCTGTGGCGACCCCTAACCGGGAAAAGCCAAAATGACAAACAAACATAGTGCTCAGTTCTAGGATCAATTTTATTTTTGTTATTTGCTCAAGACCTAAAAACTGATCTCCCAGACATAACTCTTAAGAAATTAGAAATCATGGTGTTTGCCTCAGCAGAAAGATTGGACAAAACAACCTGAGACATCCTTAAGGACTCCCTAGATAATCTAATTCCCACATTCATCAACAAAAATATCTAGGACTATTTCTGGACCCTATACTATCTTTTAAGAAACACAGAAAAACAATAGTCATTAGGACCCCTTATTCATTAAAATTATGCTGTAAACTGATTCACTTTTTTTCTCTTAAAGTATAGGTTGCTGAAGTCAAAAATACTCTATTTCCTAAAGTTAGAATATGGACTGCTTTTTATTGCACTATACTCCTCCAATAATACTCACATTCTTTAAAATAAAGCTAATGACATTTTCTGTTTATCCTGTTCACATCTATCCTTGTGAACTTCTAAAATGAGTATATTGGCTACCAGTGTCCAGCAAAGCCTCACTATTCTTAAACTCCCTCCTACTTAAAATCAATAATCTCCAGTATGGCCCCCCCTTATGTTGTAGGCTTACAGTCAAAGCACCCAATGTCTCCTTAAGAAACAACAAAAATTGCATTTGTATTCAAAACAGATGAGCCTTTGGCCTAATAGCAGGTTTTGCAGACTTTTAAAAGCTGGACCTGCTACTCGTAATCAGATTCCAAATGCTCTGTGCAATCAGTCAGCACTGGCAGCCTTCAAATAGTAGTGTAGTATGGGTGGAGTAATGGGAAAAAATTGTTAGAGGGCATAATTGGGTGATCCAGACCTCTCTTTAGTAATAGGGCATACCAGCTTTTAAATGCTGATACTGCACCTGTGGTCAACACTAACACTTTAAAACCCTCTGTATGTTCTAACTGTAACAACTGCTTGCTACAAATGTAGCAAACAGTTTGCTACTGTTTAAACAGAAAAAATATGAGCACTGTACTGCTCCCTGTGTGGTTTAAACTGTACCATCTACTTGCTACAAATGTAGCAAGCAGTTTGCAAAAGTTTAAACAGAAAAAAAGAGTTGTTCTTTTTTCAAGTTAATTCAGAGCATTGTAGCACTCTGTGCGAGATGAATAGATTTTTCTTAAGTTAAATCCACTCCATGAGTGATATGAACTGCAGCATCTGCATGCCACAAATGTAACAAGCAATTTTCTAGAGCTTAAACAGAAAAAAAGAGTTTTTTTTTTATGAAAGTTCAAACAAAAAGTCTTTTTTTTTAGTTAAATCTGAGCACTGTACTGCTCTGTGCATGGTATAAACTGTAGCAACTGCTTGCTATAAATGTAGCTAGCAGTTTGCTACAGTTTAAAAGGGAAAAAGAGATTTTCTTTTGTTACGTCTTTTTTATTTGTACCTTCAGTAGTGGAAAGGGGGAATAGGGTGCAGAAGCAGAACTTGATTGTCTCCTGCATTTCAGGAGCACCAAGTAAAATTGAAGACTTTTTTTGTTTGCTTGTCAACCAATAAGGGATGCCAGATTAGGAAATAACTCTAGGTGCTGAATGAGCCAGCTACACCTCTGCCTTCAAGTCAATATTGCGGAACCATCATTTTCAAGAAATTGAATGTAAATATTTCATGGATGCAGACCAGAGTAAATCATCACTTTCACCTATAAGATATACTTCTACCTCAAACCTTTTAATACAACTATTCAAGTTACTGCACTGATTCGTAATATTTATTATGGAAGGTGTACTTAACCTTTTAAAACATTTGCATTAAGACAAAAATAGCAAATGACTATAATATATCACAAATGTATAACAATTTATTAGTCTCAACGTAACACAAATGTTCTAAAACTTGTGTTATAAACAGCTTGTGTTAATAGCCATCTGCAAAAAACCTACCAAGATATGTGTTTTAGATCATTGTTTTTTTTCTTACTGTGAATATCTTTCCTATAAATCATAATATTGCTGCTGATAGGTTTCTGCTAGTTATATCAGTCATTATTTACATTAGTTAGAATACTGTAGTTAAATTTTTGTTAAAGTCTATAGCTACATTCTCATTGATGACATGCTGGTAACTGCTTCTGCACTTATTCATATTACTCTTTGTCTTCCTATAACTAAATTCTATTATAAATATTTTATCACATGTATATTCTATGGATGCTATTATTACTATATTACTTGCTCTTTAGAACCTTGTTTGGAGATTAAAAGAGTCTTTCAATCAGTCTATGCGTACACGCATAAACAAATAAATAAGTAAATAATTAACAATGTTAGTTTTATAACTTTTCAAAATAATTTGTTTAGTAACTTGAGGTATGTCTCAAGATCATACCTAAACAGGCTTTTATTTATTTCTTTATATTTGTTTACCAAGATAGTGCACTGATCAATACTGACCAATTTCAGGCTCAGCTCACGTGAAATACAAAACATTTCACAAACAAAAAATACAGAAATGTAAGCAATAACAGAGTAGTTCAGACTAAAATGTGTGTATATATATATATATATATATATATATATATATATATATACATATATATATATATATATATATATATATATATATATATATATACACACACACATACACACACACACACACACACACATACATTCTAGTGAACAATGACAGTACAATGTACAGTCTATCAGAGTTTAAAATGCAGGTTGCATCTCATATGCAGGGCACATTATCTAGCACATAGCTAAGTAAATGATGTTAAAAATATCCCAGCAAATAAGGTTAACTTCTAAAAAATGGTTAGAGATTTGCACTAAAAGCAAAAACAAAGCATTATTCCAAATGGATAACATTCTTTTATTTAAATATTTAAAACTTAATAACAAATCTTCTTCAGAACTAATAATAATAAAACTATTCTTACATTTTAAATATTTTCTTTTGAACAAATCCTCTTTTAAAGAATAAATTAATAATTAGTAAATTAAGGAATTTTATAACTCTACTCACATTCATTAAAACAATAGAAAACCAATAGTGGGCACTTAAAAGTCTGACTTCAACTATTCTTAAAGTTATATAAAGAAAGTTGTTAATGTAAATCTTAATGATTAACAAATTTTACAGCAATCAATATTTAAATTATATTATATATTGCAACCATAAACAAAACTGTGAACTTTGAATGGTAAGAAAATATGAAAATTGTATTAATTCATATATTTTCTCAAAGATATGCATTGTATTAAACAAGATTAATCACTACCATGGCTTGTGGCTGCAGCTAGCAGCTTTGGCTAGTGGGATAAATAGTTCAAGTTGAGCCCCACTTTTATGTACAGTGCCTCTGTGCCTGCCCACCCAGCACCCAAACATGATATGCACACATACAAACAAACCTGATTTCTTTCAAAACTGTACTGTTTGTACCCTCTGACAACAGATTTTTAGATTTGAATGAACATGAAAGAATAAATGGCCACAATAATATATTTCAACTTCTTGAAGTTTGTGTATATACACATATATGTGTGTGTATAGATATATATATATATATATATATATATATATATATATATATATATATACACACACACACACACACACACACACACACACACACACACACACACACACACACACACACATAAATATAGGTGCATTTGAACGTGTCAAATTGTCAAAATGTTGCAAAAATGTGCATATCCAAGGAAATATTAAAATAGATAATGTCTAGCAATATAGACATCAAAATGTAGGATATCAAGAGCAAATCTACTATCCGTCTAAACATCTATGTAAAAAAGGAAGTGACATGGTGGCATTTTACAGACATGTAAACACATGGAATGACCCAGCAAAGTAGTCCAAGTGAATACTTGCACCAGGAAGACTTGCCAAAACATATAGCACAGTGAAATCACAGAAAATGAAATATTTGTTACATGTAGATGGCTATATGTATATGTGGGAGAGACATGTTTGTTAAGTTTCCATAAGATATCCTTACTGTCTAGACAAATTTTAACTAGTAGAGCATCTAGTTTGGACATAGCTGAGCATTGCTCAAGTTCTTTGTGTTATTGACCTGTTCAATATTTAAATTTGGCTCACTCCTCCCTGGTAGATCAGTAGCCATAGATATGCATTTCCTGGCTGTCTCTGTGGAAATCCTGGTTGAGACAGGTATTCTGAGGCATTGTAGCAATTGCCTCATGTACACTGACAACCCACTTATTCTCAATAAAACAGATAAAGTATGTGAGAAGTGTAAATACACTTTAATGCTAAAGACAAAACTCTCTCATACAGCCAAAACTAATCCTATAGAGGTTGCCAGTGAGACTTGTACCACACCTTCTGCACAGAGTAAAGACCCTATACATAAAACTACTTATGCTGAGGCACTTACAGGGAACCTTCTGCACAGCACAATAAAATAAATGTTCTCAGGCACCATGCAAACAATCTGTTAAAACACCACACACAGCTACACATAGTAATACTGTATCCAATGCCTCTACTACTAAGCATTTAAGGCAAACCAGTGTGTAACCAAATTTCCTAGTCATTTGTGATTCTATAGGAAGGCACATTGATGTCCCCATATCCAGACTGAGTAAGGAGAGAGTCAGAGTTAGCTGCCTTTCTAGGGCAAAGATCTGTCAAGTCACACAGACACTCAGGTCATTGAATCACAGGCACCAGTATGACTCTGTCATAGTCCATGTGGGTGTTAATGAACTGAGATGTACCTCCCTTGACTATCTGAAGTGAGAAAAGATTGAGCTCGCTGACTGTGTCTCAGGCAGGTATGAGCCTAGCACTGAGCAGCATACTACCTTCTCCAAGGATGATGCCATATTACCAACAGAAAATGATTGCTTTTAACAATTGGCTTAGCTTCTGGTGTCAGTCCAAGGAGGTACAATATCTGACAGCCTGGGAAGACATGCTGGACAGATCAGGGATGGTCTGTACTTATCCTGTCTAGGTTTTCAGATATTGACAGACATTTTCCATGCCAATCGTACATTTTTTAAGGCAATGCCAAACTGATAATCCTCCTGACTTAACTGAACTTACAAAGAAATATCTGAGGGTGGTAGTGGTCAATACTACACGTGTTAACAAGAAACTACATTCCATGCAAGCTTTCTCCTTCCTGGAGAGTTTAGAAATCTGTGTAGTTATGGAGCCATGGTTTAAAGTCATGGAGAGTACCCCAGCAGTGCAAGGTTATAATGCATTTCACACCTTTAGACCAACTGCTACATAGTTGGGAACTAAAGCTGGACAAGTCTCAGTCTATATCAAAAACAACCTCACATCCAGACTAGTTAATGTGTATGGCACACTGGAACTATACATGTGCAACTCACCATAAACAGGTCTTGTTCCATATCCTTGCAACCTATAGATCCCCCTCCTTGTCCCAGGAAGCCCATACTACCTATTTCAATGTTATAGAGCCCCTCACTGTTCAACACAATAAGATCTTCATGGGGGATCTCAGCTACTCCTCTATAGATTGGGAATCCTACACCACTTCTAATGCACAAGCCCAGCAATTCCTAATCTTCATTAATACCAACATCCTAGAACAGTTGGTCCATTTTTCTACCAGGGGTACAAACATCCTTGACCTTGTACTACTAAGTGACACCTTTATAAATTCCAAACATCATCCAAACCCAGTAAGCACCATATCATATGCTGAGCTATTTACAAAAAATAACTGTACAACTATATTGATAGCTGCATAGAGTGAGCTGTGCCATCCTGTATTAAGAATAAGACCGACTCAAAAGACAAGCCACCCTGGTGGAACTACAATATAAATTGGTTATGCAACAAAAGAAAAAATCCTTGGACAAGCATAGGAGAAACAAAGCCTAATGCACTAAATCCCTCAACCAATCTAAAAAGACAGTTAAGAGAGTTAATTAACACTTCAAAGGTTAAATCTGAAGAAAAATATTTTCTCAAGCAAAGGACAACCACAATGTTTTCTACAGCTATGTCTGTAACCTCAAGAAAATATGCAACAATGCCCAGAACTTATTGTAAAAGACATCACCCACACTGAACTGGAGGCCATTGTTAGCTTTTGGCTGACAAGTACAGCTCAAAATTCTCCCTCTACTTCCACCATGATAGTCCAAAGGAAATAGCACATACCAGAAATCCCCAACCATTACTAGGGAACAGATCTTCAATGTACTTTACAAGGCCAAATGCACTGCATTGATGGGCCTTGATAATATACCAGGATGCTTACTAAATAGCATGAAACATGACTTTTCTGGTCCACTTGAATCACTTTTCAACTGGACTCTACAATCAGGATCTGTGCCCAAGAAATGGAAGCTGGCTACAGTCATTCCCTTGCACAGAGGAGGTCCAACCACTAATCCAGGTAACTACAGGCCCATAAATCTGACCAGCCTCATATGTAAGGCCATAGTGAGAATCGTCATGGACATAATAAATGAGGACATACGTAACCTGCAAACACTGGACGCATCACGGTTCGGCTTTGTAAAGTAAAGTCATGCCTACTAAATCTGGTAGACTTTTTTGAGAGGGTCACCAAAGCAATGGATGAGGGCAAGACTTTGCACACACTTTATCTTTACCTGGCTAAGGCTTTTGATACAATACCCCACTCAGGTATTATAGACAAGCTCACTAAATTAGATATAAACCCTTTTATCACCCACTGAATATCCACCTTTTCACTGATAGGATCCAGGAGGTCAAAACAGGTGAGGCTACCTCCACCAACAGGTCATTCACTAGCAGAGTCTCCCAGGGCTCGGTACTGAGCTGGCTGCTTTTTGGTATCTATTTCTCTGAAGTGGAAACAAACCCTGAAGGGTTATGGCTGACTATGCTTGCAGATGATTACAAGTTGGGGGTAGTCATCAACTCCCCTGCAGATACTAGCACTCTTCAAGAAGGCCAATCACTGGCTAAGAAATGGTGCCAAAGCCATGGTCTTAAACTCAAAACTATGAAATGCATAACTGTACCCTTTGGGAAGGCAACCATTCTGGTTAATTATCATGTAGCTAATACAACCTTAAGAGTCGACCCAGTGGTCAGGCATCTGGGTGCACACATAGAAAGCAGCCTTACCTTCGACCACCACATGGCCACAGTGCTGAGAAAATCCTTTTATGTTGCATAACGTATAAGTAATGGCATGACATCTAAATCCAAACAGGTCATTATCCCACTGTACTCTGCCCTTATCAGACCGATCATAGAGTACAATGCTCCCTTCAGTATGTACCTGACCAGGCATATGCAGCAACTAGACCAACTTTAGAGGTTCCTTACAAAATGAATGCAAAGCATAACAAACCTGCCTTATACAGAGTCACAAAGTCCTTTCCCCTACTCAGTCTCCTATAGATTGCTGAGGGGTGATCTATGCCTGGTTTACAAAGCATCCACAAATCCCACACTTATGAATGTCTTCCATATACATAATCACACAGTACTAGAAATACAAGTCTAAGGACTTGAGTTTTGTCTGTAAGTTAAACATAATATGTTGGAGAGAGAGAGAGAGAGAAATGTTTCCCCGAGACTGCCCCTCCTATGGAACAGGCTTCCGATCCAAGTGAAGCTGAGTTCATCTGTTACTCAGTTTAAGTACAACCTAGACCAGTGGATGGGGAATGGGAAATTTTCTCTAGGCCAGGAAACCATGTCCCGTATGGGCAGAGGTAGCTTATAAATGTCTGGCCCTTAATGTCCTATTTGGATAAAGGACGTCATTATTCTTTTGGGTCACTAGCCTAGTAGCTATCTTATGAATCTATGAAAACAAGAACTATTTGTGCAGTAGATGCAAAATGTAGGAAAAATGTAGGGGAAGAGTGCAACTTTTTCTTCTGGTGGAAGATAGCAGTCATAAAAAACTATACCTTACTTATATGCAGCAGATCCAAAAGAGATTGAACTGCTACAGCTGAAATCAAACTATGTGCTGAGAAATCATTTGATTTGCCTGTAGTTGTGGTAGAATCAGTGATGTCCTCCACATATTCAAAAGCATTTGTGCAGTTATTCTCTAGAAAAAGCATTAGTTCAAACTGTAAATAGACAACAATAAGCTAAAGTTAGGATCTGTTGATTATATCAAAGATTTAGATGTGGCTATACGTCTGTGACATTTAAAATCTGGGTATTTTGAGTATATACTACATAACTACACAGAGATCCTTTCTGCACTTGTTCAGTCTTAGTGATCCGCAGAGCAGAGCCAGATCATGGTCAAATGAAGCCCTAGGCAAGGTAATGGATCAGGGACCCCTCCGACTGACAGCTATTTAGTGTCTCTTTACTTGGCTATCTCTCCCTATTTACCATAAACACTGTTCAAATCTTTCAGTGTACATACTTTTTCCTTCTTTACTTCCACAATGATTATACATATTTGGATTTAATTTAAAACTTTTATTTCAAATTTTATTTCACAAACACCAATAGCCATTGCAAAACAATACAGTCTCACAATGAAAACAGACAACATGAGCTACGTTAAACTTCTCTGCCTTTGAAACTCACATCCATTGAAAATGCATCAGGTCAGTGGTGGATTAAGTGTACCTTTTGGCTGTTTTCAGACCACGGGACCCCAGCACACATTTTTAGGATCATGCTTAAATGCATGTGTTCTTTGATTCACCTTTCTGATTTTGTTAAATTATATTCCTTGTTTCATACAGCAACACTTGTTAGAGTGTGTTTTAAATTTGTTGTTTTGAACATTTTTCTAGTAAGAAGAGAAAGAAAAGGTATGAATCAATAATGATAAAAGTACACATTTCAGAACATTATAACCATAACAGGTCATATAATCCATTAATATCAGTCAATATGCACAATCTCTGCCAAAGGGAAGGTCATCTGAATAATTGAACTATTACTAATTCAGAGGTTGCTGCTAGTAAATAAATTTGCATCTCAGTGCTTCATCTACAAATGCACTGCCTGTTGCCCATTAAGAATAAATTGCCTACGTTACATAAAAAAACAAAAAATGGTGTGCTACGGTTATGCAATAGAGAATGGCCAGCAAACTGACAGCAGACTCATTGTTACTAGGCATCTCATCCAAAGGACGACACACTCAGGAGTGCAGCACCTCCCCTTCCCCATGATGCACATTCATGTCAGCAATTAATCTGCCTAGTGTAGGAATACAACCCACACCTTTCTGCATAAAAAGGAAGTGTGCTACCTGTTGCACCACTGACACTAGCTATGAACAACACAACTAAGAAATTCTGTGACTGACATTGACAGACTTTAAACCTGAGCAATCCACCTAGTGTGCATCCTACAACTATGTATAATTTTATTATTTGTCTTTAATCTAATTATATATGTTTAATCACTTTCTGTCTTTTATTGTAACTGCTGGAGCTTTTCTCCCTGGGCCTCCTCTGAAAATGGGTTTCTGACCCAGTCGGACTTTCCCGGTCACCAAATATCAATAAATAAATAAAATTTAAGGAGACCTGGCAACTGATGTGCAGGTCTAAGACACAGCCTAGAAGTCATTAAGGTTCAGGGTTTGACTCTGGGCAAAGTCACTCAACTAGACAGTGCTCTTAACTGATACATTTTGCGTATATATAGATATATATATATATATATATATATATATATATACACACACACACACACACACACACACACACACACACACACACACCTAAAAGTACAAATCACCTGTGCACTCAATGTGGGGGAACAGATCCATTGTACTTGAGGAATAACTGTTTTTCTGCTGTTCTTGCTACTACCGTAAATCTCCCATGGCCATTAATGCCATGTATTAGTACTGCTACTCAAAATCTTTGCTGGGTCTCTGGTTCTCAAAATCTCCCACATGGACAACATCCTAATGCTAGGGTTTCTTTTTTTTTAACAGAAGGTGATTTATTTTATATGGAATTTTTTATTTTATTTTTTTTTATAATTGAATGGGTCCCCTCCTCAGCCAACACTAAGTAGCTGCCTATTTCACCTAGTGCTGGATCCCGCTCTGATGATCAGTACATCTCAAAATGTATTTGAGTGGTGGATTGAACATATCCTGGTAGAGTGATAGCATGTCAACACTTTTATACTACACACATTCATGTTTTCATGCAGGATGCTGCAAATCTGTACCTCTGGTGTTTGCAATTATGCAATAAAAATCCACATAGTTATATGGCATCATATGATCATTATTTATGAAGATATGTGTTGTGAAACACTACTCACCTGCAGTATAAAAAAAACACTGGCAGATTTTAAGCCTGCTGCTTTGCGAAGCATTAAAAGAAACATACTTAATATTATTTTTAAAGGCTGTTACTTGCACTTCCCACATAATGTATACAGAAAAGTGCAGTACTTTTAGTATTATATGGCCTAGCTTGGAGTTTCACATTTTGGTAAAACTGCTGGTTTACATATGGGGTTTGGAGCACAGTGAATTTAGCAATGCTTATGATCTCATTAAACCACAATTTCCAAGTAAATATCAGTACCTGTTACAAAACGTTGAGAGAGTACACTCTGTATGGAAAAAGCTGTCCTGTGACTGCATGAGGAGGTGTATTTGCCAACTTTGCAACACTATTTCTACCCTCTTTCTGGAGTGTTTATGATTTAAACAACAGTAACCTGCCTTGGACTCAAAACCTGGTGGAAGCATATCAAAAGGCATTTCAGGTGTCTGCTAGAACATAGAGCAATTTAGAATTATTCAAGAGCTTATCAGTAAATGACATGAGGCTGTGCTTGCAAGCCAATCTTCCAGGTACAGAAAAAGCACCATGAAAACATTTCAAGTCAACGTAAAGAAGAAAAGCAATCATGCCCTAGAGAGTTTGGCTTTATCCATAGATGAAGCACCTTGCAAAGTACAAGTGCTATTAATTCTCATGTACACCTTTATTTATTACTTCACCTGCTTCTTTTCACAGATATACTCTGGATTTGGTATTTACATTTTCAGTAGACATGGACATCTCTGAATTTGCAGTCTGTTTCCTTTATGTCTTAGCAGGTGTATTTTATTAATTTCCTGACATAAAAATCGTGACATGGTGTTCACAGCAGATGGAATCATGCTATGTTTGGAAGCACTTTGGATGTGCACTAGTATTTTTTCAATCTTTTAACCTTCTTGCCGCTGAGTGCAGTACCACATCACATACATATTATGTAATATGAGCGTCATCAAGTGACGTGATTTGTGACTGGATCACTTACACTGGTTACAGTGATGCCTCCTCATTAATAAATACGTACAGTGAACTAACTGCAGTGCAACAACCATGGGTCACATTCTGTATTGCATGAATGATTACTGCATATTTGGAAAACTTAAAGTAAATGCTTTATAAAAATATAATACTAATACATTAATACTTAAGCTTGCAAAACACAGAAATGAGTGACCTTCTCACTGCATCTTTTTTTGTTTTGAGGCAGCAGATTGCTAAAGTACTTAAATTACATTGGTTATCTTCAGGTATGGATTCTGTTTCCATAAAAAAATGCATAGAGGTTGTGCACCACTTTTGCTTAATTTTACTAAAAACCACATTTGTATTTTGTATTGTACACATGTACCTTTTAGACAAACCATTACACAAATTCTTGCCATGCATATTCTCAGTAACTGGGAAACACTACTTTATTTTCATGTTTAACAAAACGTTAGGTAGTGCAAGAATGTCAATAATATATTTTTTTCTAACAGCTGCCTTCAACACTAAGATGACAGCTTGCATACCTATGACAGGAACTGTAAAGGTAATAGTGGCAATAGACTAAAAAACAGCTTTTCATGATTTGTTGTGTTACAGGAACAATATATCAATATTATTACACCTGTATTTTGATAGCATCGTTTGTGATTATATGTTAGATATTATGTTTATCGAAAATGTAGATCTTCAATGTTTTTATATATATATATATATATATATATATATATATATATATATATATACACACAGACACACACACACACACACACACACACACACACACACACACACCTGCACATACATATATACATTTAGAATCCTGAAAAAAAAAATTATCAACGGAAAGATGGACCATGGAAGAGTGAAACACAGAATGTCAAAGCTGGTATCTTGTGTGAGATCACAGCACAGAGAGCACTGTGTTTTTGTCCTTTCACCATTATGGTGTGATGTTGGAGTTGGTATATATAAGTTGCATGGGGGTGTAGGGGGGCCAAGCCCCCTGCATATCACTTGTCCTTAGGGCATCATGATTTTGCGTTTCAACCTTATGTGGTTGATACTTGAGATGTCAGTGTTTTGTCCTTTGGAGTTTATATATATATATATATATATATATATATATATATATATATATATATATACACACACACATATATATATATGTATATATATATATGGGTCTACCTGACAACGCTGAAAGCTGACAATGCCGACGATGAGAACACCGACACCAGAAAATCGAAAACTGAGATGGCCGACAGATGAAAACCCCGACACTGAGAACACCGACATGTGAAAAGGCTGTGTAAGTATGCAGTAGTGACGGACATTAGGGTTAGGGTGTGAGTGTGCGATATTGACGGACTCTAGGGATAGGGGTGGGTTAAGTGAGTTAGGGTTAGGGCGCGGGTTAGGTGAGTGTGTGATAGTGACAGTCTTTAGGGTTAGGGGCGGGTTAAGTGAGTTAGGGTTAGGGTGCGGGTTAGGTGAGTGTGCGATAGTGACAGTCTTTAGGGTTAGGGGCGGGTTGAGTTAGGGTTAGGGCGCGGGTTAGGTGAGTGTGCGATAGTGACAGTCTTTAGGGTTAGGGGCGGGTTAAGTGAGTTAGGGTTAGGGCGCGGGTTAGGTGAGTGTGCGATAGTGACAGTCTTTAGGGTTAGTGGCGGGTTAAGTGAGTTAGGGTTAGGGCGCGGGTTAGGTGAGTGTGCGATAGTGACAGTCTTTAGGGTTAGGGGCGGGTTAAGTGAGTTAGGGTTAGGGCGCGGGTTAGGTGAGTGTGCGATAGTGACGGACCTTAGGGTTAGGGTTTGGGTTAAGGTTATAGATAGTTGTGTATGTAAGGTTTAGTGTGGGTTTGTAAGGTTTTTGGTGTGCTTGTGTTGTGTGTGTGCCTTTTGGACAGGGGATTTGTTTTGTTTGTTGATTGTTGGGATTGTGGTGTGTCGGGCATGTGAGGTTTCATGTTTGTGAACTTTCGGTTATGTGGTGTCGGTGATTTCGTTGTCGGTGTTGTAGTGCATCGGTGTTGTCAGGTAGACCCATATATATATATATTATATATATAGATAGATATAGATATAGAAATATATATATATATATATATATATATATATATATATATATATATATATATATATATACATACATACACACACATATGCATACACACATACACATACAATATGTCACCCCAGCCCTACCTCCAAAGAGCAGCCACATTTTTGTGCCCTTCTGTTAAAGTGATGTGAATATGAAAAAAAATAATGACCACAGTATCATATTTCAGTTTTTTTTTAAAAGAGATAATACTGAATCTGGGGACTTCTAGGCCCCAAGAAGCAATGCGTTTTAGGTGCTCTATGGTGCATTTTAGATGTTTTTTGCAACATTTTGAGGTACCGCTCATCACTAGATTTCTGATAAATATTTCAACTGGGAGATCAATCATCTTCATCCACAGACTTACCCTGTACCCACTGATTATAACTACTTTGACTGTATAATATAATCTGTTTAAAATACAATGATTACTGTAACATATTTCAAATTGTTTTACACACGCGCACACACGAGCGCGCACACACTCTGGCCCTGCCAAGACAAATCAATGATTGTTTAACTCCCTGCATCACCACTTTTTTTTTAACTGGGCATACCTCTGATGTCTGATATTAAATTTTGTGATCCAGTAAAAACAATGGTCATTGTAATTTATTGTCCAAAAACTGATGTGATTTTGCCTTCCAAAAACCAATTCAATTTCATGGCCAGTTGAAATTTATTGCAAATAAATGAATAAGTCACAAGAGTTAAGAGCTTTCATTCTACTCTGTTAAGAGTTCTGATGAAGTTCTTAACAGAGTAGTATGCAAATAAACTCTTGTGACTTATTTATTTATTAGTTTATTTAATTATTTACAATAAATTTCCACTGGACACAAATTTGAATTGGTTCTTAGAAGGCACAATCAGAGTGTTTTATGGATTGTTTGATTATGCTGTGGAGCATTTTTTGATTACACAATAGTATATTAGGTAACACCTCAATCAATTTTAAAGGCAATGTATAAAAGTGGCTCTAAATACACTTGGAGGAGACATTTAATAAGTTGCAACATTTTGCTTGTAACTGTGTGTCAGCTATGGAAGTAGAGGGTGATGACTATTATCTTATCACACAGTACCAGCCGAAGATCAAAAAAAGTACCAATAGTCTATAACCTTGTCTTTTTGTCTCCAAATCTAGGGGGGCAAGTGGGCTTACAAGGGCCCCAGATTCCAAGTTCCCAGGAGACGTAAGTAGAATTTTCTCAAAAAAAAACAATTACAATGATTGGGATAGACCTTTACACCAAGGTGACAGTGCATAAACAGAGGTTTATACTTCCTGTCTACCTCAACCACCCTCATTTTCTAAGCTATATCTGCACAGTTGTCTCCTCTATCAATGACATTAAATCAATCAAAACCATTTATGTGTTCAACAAGATGCAACAAAAATCAAATATAAAAGAACTTTATAGCATTAACCTAACCATTAAATTCCTTGTTTGGATATTTCTGGATTTCAGTAGAAGCAGGCATCTCTATCCACACTCAGGTACAGTATTCTTGCCTGCACTACATAGTCATATTCACATTTTTCTCAATGATATCAGGAATACAAAAATGCTGTTACATATATCACAAATTCAGTAATGTAAGCTTAAACCCATTCATCCTGATGTGTGGCAGTGTATACCCAAACCCTCATCATGTAACTGATTAATTATAATAATTAGCATTTCCTGGGATAGACAGAACACAACTAGACACATAAAAAGTGCAGTACCTGCAATAAATTGATCTGTTCCAAACATGTATCTCTCACTACAAGACAGACACATTTTCTGTATATTAAATGTTCCTTAGGACCAGAAGGAGCAGTGAATTAATGTCAGCACATCATTATATTCTTTCTCTCCTTGTAAATTCCTGGTCTCCTTACAAACTGATGTACTCCTGATATTCAAGATTAATGTGAAAACTTTGCTCACAGCCTGCATCTACGTGCCACCTAATTCTGCTAAGGATACAGACAACTGATCATAATTATTATTAATGTCTAATATCAGAAGTGAAGTATTAGTCATATGGAGATTTAATATCAACTGGAAATATGCAGTCGATGACTACACTAACTGAAATGTCAAGATTGATGGTATGGTCTAACTTACAAAGGCCACTGCCAAGACAGGAGAAAGCACACTTGAGTGGGTACTTCCTTTCAGTAATATTAGATGTGCTGAAGCAATGCCTAACACTTTCAGAAATTATTTTCCCATCTATAGCTGCTACTCTTAACTCAAATCCAGACAAATCAGACTTCTAACATGCACTAAAGCATGAGTGACCTTAATTTTAGAATATCCAGGTAACAACATACCACAGACACTTAAAGGCAGCTTGCCAATCTAAAACTTAACAGCAGAAACAAAGCAAAGTTTGTCCACCATGGAGATGTTTAAAATGATTTAATACTAAAAATCAGCAAGTACAAGAAAAATAAAAACACAGTGAAATGGGAAGTCAGCTTAAAGTAACTGGATAAGTGCTTTTGGCAGGAATGCTTCATCAGATCCTGTTGTACTACACTTTGCTCATCAAATTTAAACAAAGGCTTAGCCAAAGTCTACTTCCTCAGCCATCGCCCTTTCAATAAATGTTTTAAAGAGAACATTCCATTTAGTCCTTTCAGTTTATCAGCCTGCAAATCAGCAATCCGGTGAGTTTCCACAATCTCATTCAAATTACAGAGATCCCCCATTATCATATCTTCACTCAATACTTCAAGCACCATAAAATCAAAATGATGCCAGGATAATTTATAATATGTTGTGATAAGGAATTGGTTTTGCTTTTTAGCCTGATGTCACTTAAATGGTGCAATACCCTCTCTTTAAAGGGTCTGTTGGTCTTACCAACATAAAAAACAGGTCTGTTGGTCTTACCAACATAAAAACCAGTGCATACATTACAGTTAGAGACATAAATAACATTCTTGGTATTGCAGTTGGCATAAGTCTTATGTTTGTACTCCTTCCTAGTAATAGGATGTTCAAAACAGTTCCTGAAATTTAGAACCCCACATATGCTATATCGTCTGCATGGGAACATACCCATTCTCTTAGTGATTGAGTTCATCTTGTTAGTAGGTCTATCTTGATATAGCAGTTGTTTTAAATTCTTTCTGTTCTTAAAACATAATCTTGGTGCATCACTCACTATACATTGGGTGTTTTCATCTGCTGTCTAGATCTTCCAGTTGTTTCTTATTATATCACATATTTGTTGCAGATCATTGCTGTATGTAAGCAGACATCACATTCTTCCTCTTGGTTCTCTATTGCTCCTCATGGGTTTATCTTCCTTCTCAATAGTGTCATGAAGAAAATAAGGTCTACCTTTGGTTTTTGTCATCTCCTTGGTCTCAGCAGTCCCTTTATAGATCTCATTTACCTTATAGCCTCTCTTACTTAGGTGCTGTACTAGCTGTTCAGTTTCTTCATTATAGTTCGTTTCATTAGTGCATAACCTAAATGTTCTGAGAAACAGTCCCCTGATAACATGGGGGAATGTATGTCCCGGGTGCATGCTAGCTCTGTGTAAGAGATGATTTTTAAAACAATCCTTCCTGAATATCTGTGTATTGAGTATACCATCTATTCTTCTTTGAAGTGTAACATCAAGGAAGTCTACCTTCTCTTTTGAACTGTTGAAGTCAAAGTCCAAGAATGATGTTGTTTTCCTCAGATAATCAACAAAGGCCAACAGGTCTTCCTCATTGCCCTTCCAAAGGAAAAATATATCATCCATGAATCTCTTATAAAACAATATCTAGGTCTTCCATTGATTCACATAATTGAACACATATTCCACTTCCCATTGAGCATTACAGTATTTGAGTAACGATTAGCGCATGAAGTGCCCATTATGACACCCCATTTCTGTAAATAGTATTCTTCTCATATCTTCTCATGACACTATTGAGAAGGAAGATAATCTCACAAGGAGCAATAGAGAGCCAACAGGAAGAATAAGATTTCTGCTTACATATAGCAATGATGTGCAACAAATATGTGCTATAATAAGAAATAACTGGATCTTGACAGCAGATGAAAACATCTGCCATATAGTGGGTGATGCACAGAGGCTGAGGAAGTAAGTAGACTTTGATTGATTAAGTCTCAGTTTAAATTTGATGAGCAAAGTTTAGTACAGCAGGATCTGATGTAGGAATTCCTGCCAAAAGCTCTTATCCAGTTACTTCAAGCTGACTTTATGTTTCACTGTGTTTTTATTTTTATTATATTTGCTGATTTTTAGTATTAAATAGTTTTAAACCTCACCGTGGTGGACAAGCTTTGCTTTGTTTCTGCTGTTAATTTTAGAATAGGCAAGATGTGTGAATTAAAACACTGATTTGGGACAACTGCTCTTATTTGGAAGGTTAAACTTCATTTTTTGAAAATGTACATAATTTTGCATGCTTGTATGTTAAAGGGGGTGGGGTTCTGAAACTCTATTTCACTTTGTTTGAATGCTTTCATTGAAGAAATATTGAAAATGGGACATGGGTTTGAACAGAGATGAGAAGAGGCAATTGCATAAGATATCAGCCTGCCAAGCATTAGTGTCTGCATGCATATATATGTGTGTGTGTGTGCATGTGTGTGTGTGTGTGTGTGTGTGTGTGTGTGTGTGTGTGTATATGTATATATATATACATATATATATATATATATATATATATATATATATATATATATGTGTGTGTGTATGTATGTATGTATGGGTTACCTTCATTTGACTGAAAGCTCATCTGACTGACAAACATTTTAGTCAGACCAAATGGCTGAAACTTCATTTCACTGACACTCCATTTGACTGACAGTTCATTTGACTGACAATTAGTACTGGCAGTGTCTAGAGCACTGTAAGGCAATATGTCATTTTCCCCACTGTAGTGCGACCTTGAAGTTAATATATATAGTTAAGGGGGTGTGGGGGGGCACAGCCCCCCACACTGGGGGGTATGTAGCCCCCCACTTAGTTTCATGCTATATTCTATGCTTTTGGTTTTATATTGTTTAGTGCCCCCCACACCCCTCTAACTATATATACCAACTCCAGGATCACACTTCAGTGGGGAAAAGGACATAATCCTTTTACTTTTTTTTTTTAATCCCCCCCCCCCATTGTTTCAACATTTCCATCTATATGGCTAGATGAGTGTGGAGTTTGGACTTAACTGCATTATCACTTGCCACTTCTAAGATTGCTCTTAGAAAGAAATGTTTAAGTCTCTGCCAGTGGTTCTCTTGTTAGTTTGGTTCTGTAGCATTTCAGTTAAGGCCCAAAAGGAACTTTAATACAAACCTCAGAGGATGATTTCCCTATGGACCCTTATGCACAGACATATTAACTTGCGCAGTTAAATCAAAAGTTAACAGGAAACAAGTTGCATCATTCTTTTGCACAGTTATATAAATTCTGATATGACAGGATTACACAATATTAACTTAGATTTTATGTTTTTTGCTTTGAAATAAATGGGTACTGGCTTTTACTGCAACTCCTTAATTACAGGGTTTAAACCTAAATGCTAAAATATTAGTTTCATTTAATTATACAACAACCTGCCATTAATATTCAAAAACGTGCACGCTGATTGGTCAGCGTGCATGTTGTAAATCAGTTATAGTAATGGAAAAAAGGTCCGGTCGCCCGGACTTTTTCCATTACTATAACTCTTTTTTTAAGCAACGGAGAACACAAGATCTCCATTGCTTCATACTGTCTCGCTATGTTAAACGAGTTTAACATAGCGAGACAGCTTTAAAAAAAGCAACGGAGATTCTCCGTTCCTTTTTTTAAAGCTGTCTCGCTATGTCAAACTCCTTTAACATAGTGAGACAGTTTGTAAAAAGCAACGGAGATCTTGCTTTCTCCATGGCTTGTTTCAAAACTGTCTCGCTATGTTAAATGGGTTTAACATAGCGAGACAGCTTTAAAAAAGCAACGGAGATTCTCCATTGCTTTTTTTAAAGCAGTCTCGCTATGTTAAACCCATTTAACATAGCAAAACAGTTTGTAAAAAGCAACAAAGATTTTGCTTTCTCCGTTGCTTTTTTCAAAACTGTCTCGCTATGTTAAATGGGTTTAACATAGCGAGACAACTTTAAAAAAGCAATGGAGATTTCCGTTGCTTTTTTAAAGCTGTCTCGCTATGTTAAACCCATTTAACATAGTGAAACAGTTTGTAAAAAGCAACGGAGATCTTGCTTTCTCCGTTGCTTTTGCCCACAGCTCTGATGTACTGCGTAGGCATACGCATACGCAGTATATCAGAACTGCCGCAGAATACCAGACAGCTGCGGAAGGGCAGCAAGGAGGCATTATACAATGCCATTATTTAAGAAAAGTAATTATTTTTTCTTAAATAATGTCATTGTATAACAATAACCACTTCTGGGTGTGGGTAATGCTGGATTTACCCACGGTTGGCTTTGTTTAGCCACTCGGGCTTCGCCCTCATGACCAAACCACACCAACCGTGGGTAAATCCAGCATTACCCACACCCAGGCATGGGTTATTGCTATAATATTCCATAGGACAGGTGATGCAATGGACACCAATAAGTTTATTTAGACATGAGTTATATTTACAGCACAATGTCTTATGATCATATAAAGTCAAACCTTTATTTAATAACAATGGAGCTTGATAATCCTCATGCAATAATATTTATCATAGTGCCTCAAATATAATTTTAGGTGATGCAATCTGATGCCTTACATATACATTAGGGATTATGCATCATGCAGCTAGATAATTCAGTTAACAAATTTAATGTTAGATACATGAAATCATCAATCATAAATAAATAATACATATTGTTAATTAATATGGTGATTTTAGAGACAATGTAGTATATAAACAATATAGGTACAATTGCTGGGAATTTAGTGTTAGATATCTGTGCAAGATATACACTGATTTATAAAATTAATTCCCTTTCTCAGTACTCAGAATAGATGTATTAATGAGCATTGCACTATTATTCATTGCACATTGCACTTCCCATGTTGCTCTTTACTGGTATGATTTAAAATGTATAAGTCAGCTATATCGCATTAGCTAGCTGAGACAAGTAGAATCTCTCTGCAAATAGTGTAGTTTCAAGTACCCATTGCAATGATACATTTACCAAGGACATAGTACGGATTAGTTACAAACTGCTGTTCTTTCTTCAGCTAGTCCACAAATTCAGTTTGTTAGATCACTGTCAAGAAATCCTTCTATCTGTCCAGTTATTTTTCAAGGGAATATCTTCAATATCCAAAGAAGTCATTCTACCCCTGTATTTTTCTCTTAGCTGACCCATCATTGAATACTGTGCCCATTTTGGTATGCGTAAATCCAAGCATTTCACTCAAATGGAAAGGCCCCAAAAATTGCTAATCAATAAAATTAGGGGTCTTAAATCTTTCAACTACCCTGATAGATTAGCATGACTCTCATTATACTAAATAGCCTACATGTTGCTGCCATATGATCTGTGCCTTGTTTTTCAACTCACAAAAGACTCAAACCTATTTGAACTACTATACCTTTGCAAAGCCAGTAACTCTACAATTGCAAACAGTAAGGACTTAAATCTACACCTACAAATAAATAAGACTTGCATGAGAGAGAGGTTCCTAACTCAGCTTATTCCTGACTTGTGAAATAAGATACCACTACAGGTCAAACAAAGGATTGCTTTGGCTACTATTTAAACTAGTCTTGGGTTATCATGTTCTGCCCTGATCAATTTGGGAGCTAAGCTCTATTAAGTGTTTGACAAGGGTGGCAAGAACTTTTAAGTCTGTATACTTAAAGATGTATATGGCTAAGCATTTTATGGTTCCTATTATCACTTGCCTACTGTACTCCTATGTTCCTAATATGTCTGTTTTAATTTTTTATGAGTTATGTGTTTTGCGGTTATGCCCACTAGGATAGGGAGTAGGGTATTTATCTGGGTCCTTTTTGAAACAACTTCTTCAAATGTTTCTACTTTGCCTTCTTCTAACATTATATGAGTTCTTACTAATTTATGTAATGTAGTCATTCATTCATTCTGTGCTGCACAAATAAATACTTGAATCTCTATTTACAATTCACTTTTATAAAACTTCCATCCCAGATACTTTATTAAACTATAATTGTCAATGTCTTAGAAAGCAGCTTGCTGGAATGTGAATGACATACAAAAGCTAAACAAAAAGAAACTGCTTTTCCATCTATTTTTCAAATCAGAAGCTCATAGTTTAATTAAGAGGCACACAACTAATAATCAATTGTTACATATACATGCATAAAATGGACATACACAATTGTGGAAAATAGCTGCAAAAGTGCCAGTGTGATGATTTTATTTATAAATTCCTTTTCATATAAAATACTAAGCAGTGGGATTGATCTAAATGGGAGATAGTGCTACATTATTTGTGAGAATAAGTTTACAAACCAATATCTTTGATCAACCTATAAATTTCTTTTTCTAATCAAACAGAATTCATTGGTCCAGATTCAGTGTAAGTCTGCCCTGATTCTGAAATACTTGCTCTCAGTGTAAGTAACCTACTTCAGTGTCAGGCCTATCTATAAAAAGGCTTACACTGGGGGCCAGATTCCAAAAGACCTGCCCTCAGATTGCTCTCATTGTAAGTGGTCACTTACACTGAGAGCAATGATTTGAAATCAGACACATTATATAGCTATTTATTATATGAACCAAATTCAAAAAATCTTTACTACATAATAGATGATGATTGAAACTCAGTTATTAACCTCAAGAAAAACAGAAACAATAATTCTAGTTGATATAGCACCAAAATGTTTTGATATTTTAGAATTAAAAGTAGAATCCAACAAGATATTCTGATTCACATAATTTATCTGTTACTCCTCATGTCATAAAGTGTGGTCAAGAATAGACTTCTTAATCTATAATATCTTATTATGAGGACTTGCTAATCTGATTACTGAACTTGAATTTTGTCAGAGCATTCCAAGCATCAACTACAAATAGACCTAAACTATTTACACTACCATAAAATTAATATAAAGAAATGGACCCTAAACCCTAAATTACTAGAAATTGAGGAGATTAAATCAGAGATAACTAGACTGTTAACTGATTTTACAATAACTTAGATACTAATGATATAAACCTGGATAATGAACAACTTTTAAGGCCCAAATAAGAAACATTTTCGTTACCAAAGGCAACTATTTTCAAAGGGAAAATCAGTAAAAAAAAAATGTTAAAACCAAGATCACAGATTTAGGAAATTCACAAATTCACAGTTATAACAAAGCTCCAGTTTTACAAATAAAAAAATATTCAAAATGAGTTGTATTTACTTTACCTTGGTAAGAAAGCAGAGTTTAATTGCAATATGCAAAATGGGTGCAAGCTCCATCTAAATTTCAGGCTTAATTATTGAAAACACTGAAAACTTCAATAAGTATTAAAATTAAAATTAACAAGATGAGTTATGAATCAGCCTATGAAATATTTATATTTCATGGTACATTTACAGAACTTTACAAAGATTCCTCATTTAAAAAATCTTCACAAGAGATATTCAGTACCTAGATCAAATTATTTTCTTAACTTAGATCTTGAACAAAATTAGGCATGATCTAAATTTGCCCAATGCAAAGAAATAAAGAATATACTAAACATTTAAAATTGAATAGTGTTCCTGGCCCTGATGGATTTACAGCTAAACTTTATAAATGTTTTATATATAGCATTTCTAAAAGTATGCATACATTATTCAATTATATTACATTAAATGATATTACAGATATTACAGATTTACACTTGAACAGATTTAGAACAATACTATTTAGAGCAAAACCTAACAAAGACCATACAGAGATTATAAAATATAGACCTTTTTACCCTCAAAATGTTAAACAAAAAATATGTGACCTTATTTGCAAACAGGATTAAACAAACTATGCTCTCTTTAATTTCTACTTATCAATCTGATTTTAAGCAAAACAGACAAACAACTGACCAAACACTAACACTTGGCACAGTATAAGAATTAGTATAGAATTGCAAATGTAACATTGTTGTGTAAGTAGCTGATGTTTCAAAAGTGTTTGACAGAGTTATTCTATTCCTATGACCAAATATGGTATCCCAAATTATTTCAGAATTACATTAAGGTTCTACATCAAAATATGAATACCCAAATTACAGTTAGTAAACTTAGATCCCAATCTATTAGAATTTAAAATGAGGTAATACAAGGCTGCCCCTCTTACCTTACATATTCAGTTTATTTAGTGAAGCTCATTTGTTCTGAGTAAAAAAAATGCAATACTCCTCACTGTTATGAACACAAAATATCCCTTACAGCATTTTCAGATGATGTAAATAATCTGTACATTCTGTACAAATACTCATATACCAACAGTTATTCACCCCTACAATTAATTGTCTGGAGTATCCAATTATATGTTAAATCTACAAAAATCAATATTTTTTTTCTTTAGATCAAAAATCTAGTCATATCGCTATAAATAATTTATTCTAACAAGAAAATAGACTCAAGCTACATAATAATATTACAAAATATTGGACCAACGTTCAAGTTGATATCAATAGATGGATGAACATGAAATTCTCATTTCTTTCTAAAATTACAGTTGTGAAGATAAATATTTTTCTAAGATTTTTCTATAACAAATCAATCTTAGAGGCAAAAACATTATTTTTAGGACCATATAATCCTTTTTTAGCTAAATTTATATAGTGACCCAATTCTGTTAGGATATCATATAACAAACTTATAACCTTTAAGTTATATGGAGGAATGAGGTTACCTGTATTTCAGTTATACTATTTAATTATAAACATAAGCAGATTATAGACAATGGTAAACTGTAATATTCATGATGACAAATGGTATCCAACTTGCACTCATATCTGGTTCTATGTCTTAAATGCCTTATATGCAATCCAATACCCATTCATTTAATAAGTATATGAAAATCTTATAATACACAAAATGTTCTCTAATATGATATTGTTGTTTCAAAAACAGGTGAAATGGGTAGATTTAGAAGATTAATATATCTTTCTACACCCAAATGACTATAACCACAATGTCTTACTAAATGGTCAAATTATAGACTTATCAAAATTCCCTTGCCTTAAAGACAAGTAAGTTTGAGATTTTATTCCCTGTAATACAGATGCTGTGGAGCAACAGAGAGTAAAGATGAGACTATCCAATGGTTATATGGCAAAAATGTCTCAGATTTTTTACTATTCTTAAAATTAAATTCTCTTATGTCAAAAAAGCAAGAAAATACAATTGTTGTTGGATTTCCTGTTTACTTTGGTGGAAAATAAAGCAGTTTACAAAGCCTGAATTTAACCATAAGCCACAATAAGTAGCTCATCAAAGTGAAGTTTAATCATAGTTATTTTTCCTGACTTTGGTCTGATCACAACCATGATTTAGCTCAAGAAAAAAATTAAGAAAAAAGTCTCTGCTTTTAAGCATTTAATATATTCCTCTAAAATATATATATTATGTGCAATTTATGATATTGTATAATGCATAATTCAAGCTATGTAAAAAGGTGTGATATTTTCATTCTGTCTCTAAAAGATGTAGTGATTGTCTCTCTGATAATGCAGATATACTTAGCATGTTCCTGAATTGTAAATATCCTAAATAAATATGTGATATTCTAGTAGCTAAAACTCAAATTGTCATCCTTAAGATAAATACAATTTCTTGGGAGCTAGTTATCTTATGTATACCTCACATATTAATTCAACAGTTTGATCTATTCCTACTAATTATACATTTCTCATAGGTAGGTGAAACTGTGTGTCTCCTGATCACTGGTTAAATTTAAAATCTCTTGGAATAATCTCACAAAAATGATTCAAGTATTAAAGCACTACCAAAATAATTCTCCAGTCTAGTGTCAAACTCATCTAGAGCCTAGATAATTGGCACAAATCATTGATAATCTTTTCCTCATTAATTCTGATACAATTAAGTGCAGTTCAGCTTGACTTCTTATTCAGTGTAAATTTCATGGGTGTTACATGATTGAATTATTTTAATAATCAATTACCAATTGCAAAATAATTATTTACTCAACTAACAAATCTATTTATAGTTTATTTTTCTTTTTTCTGAGAATGTATGTTGTTTATTGGAGAAAATTCTACTATACATATCTTCTTATTATAGCTAGATTTATTTACTTGTACATAGTGTAAATAGAAGTCTTCCATTAGTAGGTAAATGAATACAATGCATTTTTTTCATTTTTATCCTAGGTATTTCTTCTACTTAGAGTGTATTGATTGTTGTAATGTTTGTTCTTATTTTTTATCTGTTATACTGTTTCAATAAAAATATAGCTTGCAAAAAAAAGTGATCCACATGGAACTTTTGCAGACCCAGCTCATGAGCACTGTCTGGTTGAATGAGTTACTCAGAGTTGCATAGTTAAAACCAAATTTTGCTGACTTTAAGCTGTGTGTCTTCAGATACACAGTCATAAATGACAGGACAGTTTAAAACAGGTTTGGCAGTAGCACTGATAGTTAAGACTGACAAGTGTTATTCTGCAGTCCTGGATTTGTTTTTCCTTAAATTGTATGACTGAAAAACTATAGTCATAGATTTCCCCTCAACAACCTGTAGGAGTCAGAATACAGGGATAGGGCCTTGAGGCAGTCTGCATAGGACATTTTACTTACGCCCTGTATTCTTTTAGTGAGAAACCTCTGTAGACATTCCATTTGTTGGATATGCCTGGTTAGGTACATACCAAAGGGGCCATTGTACTCAATGACAGGGCTGATGAATGCTAAATACAGTGAAACAGTGATTTCCTTGGACATAGATGCCATGCCTTTGTTTATAAGTTGTGCAACATAGAACGATTTCCTCACTACTGTAGACACATGATGGTCAAAGGCTAGATTGCTGTCTATGTGTGTCCCAAGTCCCTGACTACTGGGTTAGCTCTAGGGGTGTGTTGTCAATATGATAGTTATCAGGGATGGATGAATTTCCAAAGGATAATATTATGCATATGTGTATGGAGTTGGCAATCCAACATCTGAGCTGTGGGTGTACATCTAGGTTGTGAAGATTCCTTTGTCTTTTGGTTTGTACATGGGCAAAGGCATAGACAATTTAAAATTTTCCTTTGATAGGAAAAAAAAAAGGTTTGTCATGAGGGACACTAAATTTATGAAAACCCAGATACAGTTCTCAAACCATTAGAGAGACAGAAGCTATGGGATCCTAACAACAGAGGTAACTGCCATCAGATAAAAAGTGCCAAGATAATAACATCAGTGCTTCTGAACTAGCAGGCTGAAAAGACAGACAGGCAAGTCTGTAATCATGAAAGTCAAGTTCCGCAGATGGCAGGGATTTTTCAAAGGACAGAGATGCACCATTATTTTAAGCAGCTGCATGGCTAACTGGCATTGGGCTCAGTCCTGTTGTCCACTTGTTTGTGATAGACATATAACTGATATATGGACCCTGACTATGCAATAACTGAGTTCCAAATTACACAGGTGATTCAGATAAGTATCACCTGCGAGCTGACTGATCAGGGCAGTAAAAAGTACCGCTCCATCTAACTTGAAAAGTGCTCCCACTTGGAACCTGATGCCTACTAAGTGGAAAACTTCCTAATAACTCCAATAATCTCTAAGACATCAGTTGGAAACTTAACCTGCAACAAGGAATCAAAGCATGGTGGCGGGAGAAATATGTTATGCCAAGCATGGAGGACATCTCTGGCTTTGACTGTTAGGTGTTCCTGTATTGTGTGGGACCCGTGAGCCTGAAAATGTACCCTTTTTGGCTAATGAAGGGCAATGAAAAGGATTTATGGTATTTCTTGCTTGTACTTTGTAATGAAACATATCATGAGTAGGAATGCAGAAGGAAATCTCTTGGTCCACAAGAGAGAATATGTATCCATCTCTACCTCTCCATTTCCTACTGAACTAAATAGACTAGGGTAGGGCTGTATTCTTTGAAATAGAAAACAGAGTGTTCACCAGAGTGATGCACTTCTAACTGACCTTTAACAGTCGTGCATTTGACTATGTAGCTCCAGAAGAAAACTGCAGGCAAGACTTAGACCAATTGCCAGCTCTTTCACTTCACTAAGAATATGAACTACTGAGAAAGTGATGGACTGACTTTATCTGCAGGGACTTTAGAGCCAAGGGAATTGCTCTTAGTTCTGACTGGGTGATGGGCAGTTGACTTTTCCAAGGAAGCAACAATTCTTGCATCACGTTACCTTATTTGAGTTGCTCTTCCTGCAAATGAAGAGTGCATCTTTTGAATCTGCAATGCAGTTTGATTGGAGGAAAGGGAAGAGCCACCAGAAGAGTGATGTAAACCATCCATTTTTTCAGAGGCTGGCAACAATGGTCTGACATCAAAAGTAGTTCCATGAGCATGTGATAGCTCTGAAGTCAGTGACACCTCACAGCACATTGTATCATCTGCATCCTCAGGTGTGTGGAAAGATCATTTATTTTTTATTTTATTTATGTTTGATGACTGGGGAAGTCCACTGTGCCAAGAAGAGCCCGTTTTCAGTGGAGGCCCAGGAAGAAAAGCTCCACAATAATTGCAAGTTACGTTTCACATGTTACAAAAGAACATAGTTCATACAGCTAATTAAACATTTACAGATAAGCTCCATGATATTTGCAATTGGCTTGTCACAATGTTACAAAAATGAAAAGACATAATTCAATACAGAAATTTCAACATTTACATAAAGTGAATATTTTTGTTATAAACTCAATTGTAGATTTAACATTTCAAAATATATAGCTACCAGCCATTAGTAGGTTAGGAAAATATTATGCATGGAGAGGGTAATAGTATATTTGAGATTGGAGAGTATAGTACAATAGATATTATCATGGAACTCATTAAGCCAAAAATATGCAGCATAATCCATGATTGGACTCTGTGTTGTGGCACCACCTAAATGGCCCAAACCATGATCTCATATACCTTTCTCCAAGGGTAAAAATGACTGACACTGGAAAAGTTCCAGCCTCACAGTGCAAAAAGATATTCTATGAGGAGTAAGACTGGATACTCTCCAACTTATGGTCAACTTTAGTGACTAATGATTGCAACCATATGACTGGTCAAAGAAGAGTTACTTTCAGTGAGACAGACATTCAGATCAAGGAAATCATGGAAATCCTTCTGCTGTCAAGCTTTGTCCACTACTGCAAACACATTGGTAAAGACTGAACACCACATAAAGTCCAGATGTCAAGACTTTGTACTGGATCTGATGCACATGGAGACTGACCTAAAGGAATCTCTTGTATTTTCCCCAAATGTTGATATGCTGGAAGGCATCTATCATGTCCAGTGATACTATCCAGTCACCCTACATGGTGGTCATCTAAAATCAGTTGTAATAAACTGTACTGGCTGAAGTTGCTGATATCCAGAAACTTCTCAACCAGATATGTGAAAAAAAAAAACAGTCTGCCTCTATTTTGAGAATGAGACATCCTTTACAACTCCTCTTTGCATGCTGTATAAGCTTGCCAAAAGTTTCACTAAGAAACACTGACCAAACAGTGGAGCTCTTTCTGGAGTGGGGAATAAAAGATCACTGAGCTACAGAACATGGTAAAGATTGATCACACCTAGAACCCAGTGGTCTTCTGTGATAGTTCTGCAAGCTGAGGGAAACTTGAAGAACCACCCCCAATAGTAGTCTCAGATATGGAACTGCAGTGAAGCAAATGATTGGGTTGTCCTAGTGAAACTGGATTGTATTCTGCTTCAGAATATTTATTGGATGGCAAAATAGCCCCAGAAAAAGTGGTAGTAAAGGAGGGATGATAAAGGCCTTCTACAGAAGTGAGACCCTGATTCTTTTTCAGGTCTCTGATCAGGACTTCAGTGGGCAGGATAAAGAGCATCTCTTCCAGAATCTTGTTCCTGAGCCTCTTTAGATAAGACAGTCTTAAACACACCATCCTGGACAATTTCACACCTGAGCCTGTGTCCCAAGATAGTGTCTCAATATAGTCAAATTTACAATGGGAAATGTATCAGCACACTATATAAACCACAATCTCAGAACATCTTCCTTCAGTCCACACTCTTGGAGATAATCAGGCTTATCCAGAGCTTCACAATGAGTTAGGACTGGGGCAGGTGAGATAATCAGTTGACAGCCATAAGTTCTAGCATGTCAAGAGGAATAAACTCTCTTGGTATATCTCTCCAAATCCATAGACTCCTCTTTAGACAGCAAGGTGGCAAATGCAGTGGTCGTCTGGATCTGTGTTGGACCAGAGAGAGATATCACAGATTAGTTAGACCTGGAATGCCTGAGCAACTGTTTTACCCATTCAGGTGGGGTAGTAATGTGCATCCACCTTCTTGGAGTCTGGAAGGGCAGAATCATCTGCTCTGACTGTACCCTAAATGACTGGTTTCATGGAAGGAATAACACAAGACTCCTCAGAGATTTAAGATGAGAGGGAATTAGGGACTAAAGCTCACCCCCAAACTGTTTTCATAAGCCTAAGGACTTAACCAAAGAAGGGTTGGACTCATATTACCCTTATTTGTCACAAAGACGTGGTCTCAAGATCCTCACCTCTTCGGATGAGTCAGTAGAAGAGAAAGTACTGCAACCTTCAGTACCTGCATGAGTAAGCTTGATGCTTTATCACAAAAAGACAGCTATAAAGCAGACCACAGTAGAGTGTTAGGGAACTGCTAAATGACAAGGATCAAAATGCATAAGTGTGGCATACATTAGAGAAAGACTTGCAGAATGCTCAGTATGGCCTCCAAGCTAAACACTGTCATGGTGTTATCCTGTACTGGAGACTCAAGCTTTCATTACATGTCAAATATCTTCCTGACTCCAGTCGCTGAGACATGACTCATGGCATGGGAATGACCTGATTGACACTCCACAACTAGGACTCCTGGCTCAAACAGCTCCAGGGCACAGCTCCAGCAGTCCAGAGTACTGAACATTAATGATCAAGAACCTCAAAGGACCACTCACTAAGCCTTAGAATGCATTGCCAAATCACCTCATTTTCAATCGAAGTAAAGGAGGGGTGTAGGCTCAAGCCATTTTTATCAAAGAATGAGATCAGCACCTGCAGGGACTGAGGATTCAGCTGAACATTGTACTTACCTCTGGAAGGTCAGACCTTGATTAGTTGGCCTCTTTTTGGAGGACCCTTCCAATGGATCATGTCTGAAGAATTTTTGACTACCACCATCTTTTAGGTGCAAAGTAGGCTACATACTTCTGCATTTGATGCTCTTGAGTGGCAGGATTAAATCACTGGCATTTGTGGCAGTTGTCAATATAGTGCTCTTCTGCAAGACAGTAACAGATAATGCTGGTGTAGGTATAGAAAGGACACATGACAGCCACACAAACAACTATCATGCTGTGCTTATGCAAGCAAATACTGGATATTATTAAAAATGGTAAGAATCAAGACCCAGCCTGTGTGAGAGGTAAAAAAGTAAGTGACAGTCTCTAAGTCATTGCACACATCTGTCTGGCATGCTAAATCATTATTGTATTGATAATGGAATGCAAACTTCTCCAAAAAAATGATCTATATAGAACAATTCTTGTGCTGTGACTGCAGATAAGAAACCCAAGGAAACATCATGAAGGGTTCTAAATGTTAAATTTGTCAAGCACTGTTGCTAGGGAAAGTTTGCTAAAATTCCCATCTGTAATTCCAAACCTTATCCTCTTCTACTAACTGGGACTAGAAAGTCTGAGGATCTAATGAAAACACATCAAAATTGTTTACCAAGACTTCAGCAAGGACTGAATACAGGCCAAGTCAGTCAGGCCTCAGGCACTAGCCTAATTCACAGTGCAACTTCATTAGGTTTTACCTGCCCCTAATATAAGAGGTAAGGTCTGGAAATAAATAATTCTGAATTGGATCCTAAAAGAAGCCTGAAATCATAAAGCACAATGCTGTTTTATCAGGTGCTATAAACTGGTCTGTCTTCAATTGTTGAGTAGTCAGGAAAACAATAAGTCATAAAATGTGCTGGATAGTTATGCAGCTCCACTGTCCCTGATTTTGACTCGTATTTCTGCCTTGCCACTCCTAAAATTGTTGAGTTTCTGATAAATCGTTGAGGATTACTGTCACTTGATAATACCTAACATTAGAGATTCATACTTATTGCTCAGAAAATGCATGCTGATTCCAAACCTGTTCTATTAATTTTTTAAGTGAATTGAGTTGTATTTAAACATTGTCCCAGATTTTGCTTCTTTATCCACCCATTATATTAGGCTTTGTCTGGAACTATTGAGCAAAGAAATTGACAGGTATAGCTAGAATAGCATCAGACAGGAATGCTATAGATACAGATGATATTTCTTAATGTTTGAAGTTAATGATCCACAGCTCAAACTGCAGTCTATGTCATCAATATCCTTTGATGAAGCAGAGTTATTTCTGTAGCTCATTCCTAATGGTACTAGACCATGTCCTTCTCACTAAAAGAAGGAAGATGGTTCATTGTCTTAGAAGACCTACAGTACACTGGGCTGAAGCAAACAGAAATAAGAAAATGTATAGGCCTGGTTTAAATTTTTCACAATGAAAATAAAGGCTGATCTCAAATATAAACGCAAAGCTAAAGATTCATACAAAAAAAAATAATATTCTTCCAAACTTTTCATAAACTTTCAAAGGAACTGAGAAAATACATGTTTCACTTCTAGTCTGACCACAATCACTGTCAATGAAACCTAGAAACATCTAAAAAGGCAAGATAAATGGGCTGTAGGGATAGCCACTTGACTCCAAAGTTTAAAGAGATAACCAACCTCTAAGATAACCATACCAGTTACAGTTACGTGAAATTCACTAAAAGATAAAATGTTTGCCTTATGGAAAGAAGTACAAGTAATTCCATTCTTCAGAAGTGACTCTTGTAACATTCTTAGCAATCATTAATAAAAATAGACTTTGCCCAACTCAAACCACTGGTCAAAGACCTCAGAAGACATTCAATTACATAAAAAATATAATTCTTCCTGTGACACAAAGGATAACGAGAAATCATTGTCTAGTCCTGTGTAAGCCCATTAAATGCAACACTTTCTTTGTCTAAGCACTTTGAAAAAAAGCTGTTTTGTATCTACAACAAAGTGCAATTGCATGAGGGCACTTAACCATTGACGTTTGACTTCCAGGATTGACCAAAATGATGTATTCTTGTACACACAGTGCACATCAATCTTTTGCATAGACTAAGAGAAGGCAGATGTCACTAGACTAGTTGGAGGGCTGCCTCCCACTCTAAAGACAGTAGTTGGAAACTTGTCTGTAAAGGGACAGTAACCCAAACCAACTTCTGGTTTCTTTTCTTGAAGTAGGAACCTACCACAATCTTCATCTGAACCAATAACCTGAGCAGCAGAAAGTATAGTAGCGACCATTTAGGCCACTAATGTTCATAATGAGTGGGTGTCTACAACTAGACTTTGACTTCCTTGTTTGATACTTTGACATCAAGCTGGTTGCTTAGGACCAATGCTTAGACTATGACCTTTGGGAAATTAGGTCTGTCAGTTAAGTTTGAAGTACAACTGGAGATGCTGGTCTGTGCTGTATAGAACACTTGCTTTAGAATATAATTTTTCAGCCTACCAGACTATATTGTCCAGAAGTTGTCCAAGTACTCAAATTATTGTTTACTATGATCTCAGTAGCCATGAGCCAGCAGCAGCTATCTTCTATATGGTGGACAGGATCTTCTTTCCAGTCTGTCTTATCACGTCCTCTCCCCTCTCTACAGGAGGGGCTATTTCTGGCACCACTAAAGAAAGCATAAATCACTGCTGTTATCAAAAAGGTGGGTCTCAAATGCAACTACCACAGACTTATCTCAAAACCCTCCCTTTGTTAGTAAGGTTCTTAGCAAGTAGTACATTTTCACAACAAGAAATATATCATAGAGATGATTTCAATTATCTTTTCCAGTCCAGGGTTCGGGTCACACACAATACTCAGACAGCTCTCACTATAGTTTTTTAGTGTTCTCCTCTTTTTGAGAGATCATCATTATTATATTATGTTCCTTCTAGATCTCTCCTCAGTGGTTGACACAGTGCACCACTCTATCTTGCTTTACCGCCTTCAGCATTACACAGAAATCACTGGCAATCAACTAAGGTGGTTTGCCTATCTGTCTAGGTACAGGCAATGGTCTTGTCAGTTAAATTCTTCTCCCTCCTATCCTCTTGACAGTGGAGTCACTCAGGGTGACTCAGGGCTCTATGCTTGGACCCTCAATGTCCATTGCCAATATAATTTCTTTAAGTGATATTAAATGCTCAAGTGCTCTGTACAACTGCTATACTGAAGATACATAGCTATACCTCTCATTTCCTCATGACTCGGTGTCAGTACCTAACCAACTATATAAGAGCTTAAATGTATTTATTCATGAATGATAACCGGCTTAAACTCAATACCTCTAAGACTTCACTGTGGTAATTCATGCTACCCACAGGGAGTCACAGACACTGGTTTGTTGCCCAGTACTTTACTTATTTTGGGGATAAACTTCAATTTGTGCCATAGGTACATAACCTGGGAGTAATCACAAACAGCAATCTGACTTTGAAGGACCTTATCATCTCGTCACATTTAGACTACTGCAACTCCCTTTACTTGGGGCTTCCTGACTCAGAACTAGTGCCTGTAATTTATGCAAAACTGTTCTGCCTGAAATGTATATTTCACTAGTTTAGTAACATTGGTTACTTGTCAGGCAGTGAACTATGTTTAAATATACTGGCTGCATTCTACCTTGGACTGCATGGATTAGCTCCCCAGTATATGAGCAGCCTCTTGAGCTGCCATCAACCATCTTGTCTCATATGTTCTGTCAACCAGAGGCTGTAAGTGGTTCTATCAGTGCAGCTCAAAATCTCTGGCATTTGCTCTTTGCTTGTCTTGATCCACATCTATGGAATCTGTTACCTGTTTGGGTCTGAGTTTTCCCAACCCTGAGTGGCTTTATGTGCTCCTTAAAGACTCGTCTATTTAATTTAGCATTCACATAATCTTGATTTACAGCATTTCCTCATTTTATTAATATTTACATAGTGGTTTATGCACAACTTACTTACAGTGCTGTGGTTTAGTTTTATTTTGATTGCGCTCGATTATGTTGCTCATTTAGTTTTTCGTTTCATTTATTTATTTAGTTATTTTTTTTTTTTACCAGAATTATCTGACTGAGTTAAAAGTCCATTTTTAGGAGTGATCAGGAGAGAAAAATTCTACAGTTATATACAATATAGTTCACAAAGAATCAACTATATGCGGATATTTTTGAATATATATCTAGAAAACAATTACAAAATTCATATGCACATCAACAGAAAATATAAATAATGAGGGATTAGAAATAAATACTGTGACAGTATATGGCAATAGTTAAATATAAAGTTAAGAATGTAGATAGTACAGTGGTTGATTACAGAAGGCATAGAAAGAGAGGGAGAAATTGGGATGGATGAGATTGGGATTAGCATGGATGCAAATGAAATTCAATCTAAGCACAGGCCCAAGTGGAAGTTAGGTAGGCTTTTAGATTGTACATAAATGTTTTTGTTTACTGTCATGCCTAAGTTCTGATGGAATGGAATTCCACAGCTTGGCGACATTAACAGTGTATAGAGTCACTTAAGTGGCTGATTGAATTCTAGTAGGTTTTGGGTCCGAGATCTTAAGTCTCTGTGAGTCATATATTTTGGAAGTAATTTAGAGACTGATGCGCATCTGCTGGGTTCATGTGTAATTCTGAGTGGTTTGTAACGGGTTAAATGTCAAAAGGTATTTCAGGTATTTTGCAATTTTATTGTATGATTGTTCTTATTTAGGAGAGATTTTGGAATATTAGTAAGGATACAAGAAGCATATAGTAGTGCAGGCAGTGACAGAGTTAAGGCTATATTTAGTTATGCTGTTTGTGTAAGGCAGGGTTTTGATTTGCATAACATGTCCAACATTTTGCAAAATTTTGAGGTTACAAGGTCAATATGTTTCTTGAAGGGTAATATGAACATGCTTAAAAGTTTGGCAGGGGACACTTGTTCAATTGTTGTGTTACTTTGTGAAGTAATTGATATTCCACAGAAGCCAAATATGAGTAGCTTAGTTTTATTACCATTTAATGAAAGATTTAAGTCTCTAAGCCAGTGTTCTATTTTGAAAGTTAAGCTATCAAGAATGCTGCAACTAACTGAGGGAGTTAGCTGTAAAGATAATATATAAGATGTAATTGATTACATTCCTTGCTTTTCTGATTATTTCAGATAATATTGTATTTCTCAAACAATGGTTTACATTTTGCTTTCAGTTTGTACAGTGCCTGCATTTATGCACTTGCATTAACTTAAATGTACTTTGCCTACTAAAGGACAGTACGATTGCTTGTGCTAGACAGTGGATGGTACATTAAACTTCCAGCAGTTAAAGCAGATGCAGAGGTTACATGCAGGCTTAGACAATTGAGAAATAGATTTTGAACAAGGCATTTTTCAAGCCTTCATTAGGAAATTACCGCTGCATTACAGTGATAGACTACACAGCTAAATCTTAGTGTTTTTACTGTACAATACTGACTGAGTCTTTATTTGTTCACATATAATGTACTAGTATTTAGGTATTGTGGCGTCTTGCATCCACAGGCCACTGGTGGCAGAACAGATGACTGTGTGGTACTAATCAGAAATTGTCCAAGTAGGCCAAATCCTCCTCTCCCAGCTCAGGGTAGCATGACCTTTTTGGAAGGGTTTCCTATTTTTGTCATGTGATAGAGTAATCTCAGAGGTGAAGGATAAAGGATAACCAAGCAATTAAGTAGCTGCCAAGCTGCCACGTTCCTCTTCTTCAAGCTTTCTATAATTGAACTGCACAGAATATGGATCAGGTATCTCTACACCTGGTATCTAGATCTTGTGCTTTGGTCAATTTGAACACACAACAACATTACTACAAGACTTAAAAGTGGACGCAGGTGCAGTATTTGATTAAAATCCACTAAAATGGCAGAAAACCCATGATGAGGTGCTGGTTAGGAAGGAAAAAGTCTTTAGGATCCTCTTAAGGAAGACTTGCACCTACATTGGACACCTGTAAACCAGTGTGCAGTTATGTTGCTTTTACTAAAACCTCTATAACCTGGCTTTCACACTCTAAGACCAGAATCCTGTGAGATTGGAGAGTACTCTAAGGTCACTTCCTTCATCAGTCTCATCAATTTACAATTTCTGTTTCCTCTCAGATTTAATGTTTTCTGTGTTTAGAATTATTAAAAACCTTGTTTGATAAAGAAGGGAAAGATGTCCCTTGTCCCAGCACTACTGCACTAATTTCCTGTTTTCTATAAAACTTTAAGATTTCTTGTGCTTCTTAGGTTTACAGATTCAAAGGTAATTATTAGGCTAGCTGCCCTTATGGGCCATTTTAAGCCTAGCTGATTTTCCTTTTTGTGCATGAAATAGCCTGTCCCACGTGGTTATAGATTGGCTTTACCCATCTCATTGTGGATAATTATATATTAGTCCTAATGAGAATAACTGAGATCATACTATAGATAAGTTGAGGGTCACCATGCATGAGATAAACTATTTAGGAGCTGTCTCTGTCCATTAGTAGTACAGGGAGCTTTCCCGGGGTACATTTTCTGTTTCCCATCCATAAATCTAAGTTGCACTTGAAAATGGACAGGGATGAACTTTGTTTTATGTGGAAAGGGAGTTGGTTCCATAGCAGCAGATCCTCTGTATACATACTCAACTACTGCCCTATCTCATTCACAAAAATCTCCTCACCCCCTCACAACATGGTTTCTGCCCTAAACACAGTACCTTGACTGCCTTACTATCCTTTACTCAAAAGGTTGCAAAAGCTAGGGACAACAACCTCCTCGTCTCCTGTCTATTCCTTGATCTCTCTAAAGCCTTCAACACTATGTCTCATCCCATCCTTCTTAACAAAGTCTCAGACCTAAACTTCTCTCCTTCTACTCTTGGCCTTTTCCAATCCTACCTTACTGGCAGAAAACAAGCTGTTAGATGGCAGCATGCTTTCTCACCCTTCCTTGCTGTTCAAACAGGAGTACCACAAGGCTCCATACTTGAACCGCTCCTTTTCAACATTTTTACCAGCAACCTACATTCAGCCTGCAGTCTCTCATCAGTAATACAATACGCAGATGACTCTACTCTTTTATCTCTCTCCACTACTATCTCTGAACTACACACACTAACACAGAATTTCTTTATCTCTGTTGAAAAATGGCTCAGAAACTGTTAGAAAAAGATATATTAGTGTATGTATTAGTAATATGCTTAGCGCATTTAAGGTCTGAAAAGGGTTAACACATTTATTCTATTTCACACTGCATAAATCTGTACAAACTGCAGAAGCTTTCCAATCTTGTATTGTCATGAAATATGCGCAGTTATAATCTTTGCTTATGCTCTGGAAATTTACAGGGAAGCAGATAATTTCTGCTTGTGTCAGGAAAATAATAAATAGATGTATCACTTGTATTAATGTTATGAGATTTAGACAAGGAGTTCCGCTTATGCTGTGAGAAAATACACAGCTGCAGAAGCTATTGATAATAAGAACAAAGACTGCTTGAAAATATGAACTGCAATCAGTGTTTACTTGTGTCTAAGCTAGAAAAGTACCTTGAAATGTAACACATGTATTAGAACTACACAATAGAAGCTTGTAGCAGGCTAAAGCCCCCGAGGTCAGGTTGTTTTTCTCAAATGTTTTTCATAAATCCAGTCATGTCAGCAGAAAATCTGAGTAGCATCTGCTGTAGAACAATATAGAAAGTTGTGTTTAATTACATCAACTATAGAAAGCAACGTTTTGTAGAACAGTATAAGAAGAGCATACTTCCTGTTAGTAGTTAGGCAAAATCCTGTATTTGCATGTTTTTCTCTCCTTGTAGCAAGTAATTAAATGCCATATCTCAACCTTGCGTGAATTGGTCTTTGAAGTTTTTTCCTTTGACAGATTGGTCCTTTGGACCGGAAACCCTCACTTCGCCTCGGATCAGACGGGCCAGGTGGCTTGAAACTGTACAGGGAAGAAACCACATCGGTTCTTCTTATTTGAAAAGCCCTCCAACTGAATTGTCATACAAAAGAGGCCAGCCACTTTCTGATCTGCGACTGAAGGACAGGTTTTCATGAACCAGGTGATCAATCACGAAGGCTCAGGTAAGGTGAATCTACTTTTTTCTGTTTTAGATCAGGGACTAGATTTGTATTGTTTTTGTCAAGACTGTATTTTTACAAGTCAGGGACAAAAAATATTACTGTCTTGTCATAGATCAGGGAAAACAGAGTAGGTAGGCAGTCATTCTGAAGAGACTATAACAAAATCCGTGGTACCACGTTAAAAAAATAAGAGAGGTTACGTAATTATTAAAAGGGTAGAACAAAATGAGTAATAATTGCACAAAAAGACCCCAAAATCTGCCGTTAACCGAAGACACAAAATACATGCCGTCGCTGCACGCTGATAATATTAAATACTATTCAAAATGGGTTAATAAGTATGAATTTGACGGTAAATTAGAAAAATCCTCACTTGTCAAACAGCTCAAAACCGATTCCAAAGGTCGGGTAAAAAAGCAACGCCACTTAGGAATTCCTCAGGCACACAGGTGGATTGAGGGGGAAAACCATAGGGAACAAAAGAATAATAATTCAAAAGCGATGTTTTTAGATAAGGAGGACAATAACTTAGTAATAGCGTTGGCCCCTCCGCCTCCCTTACCAGAATACAAAGCAAGTGAAATGGTTAGTCCACCCACACAATATCCTGTTGTCACTGAAAATAGAGACATTACAAGAGCAAAACTGTTTATTAGAGATCCCATCGAGACCAGGTCTCGAACACGGGCAGGTAACTCAAAAGGAGACATTGAGTTATATCAAATGGTTAGGAATTCACGATCTATGAGTGAAGAAGAAATATGCCCACTTATAGAAATGCCTAATCCAAAGGCAGGGCAAGAAGGTCAGGATCCAACTATTCTAGTGTATAGACCCTGGACTCCGGAAGATATCCGGAAAGCCACTGAGGGAATTCCCCATCCAAAAGTTAATTTTAGAAAGTTCTCAGAAGATTTACAAGGAATGAGGCTAAGTTATAATTTAAATGGAGAAGAGGTAGAAAAAGTAGTTAGACAAATTGTGGGACCAGATTGGCACATGATTAGTGGCAACTGGAATCCCCGTGACGCTGCACACAGACCCCTCCCACATAGCAGCGCAGAGCTAGACAACAGAGTAAAAGGTCTTACAGACCTCATCTCTGAGAAATGGAAGCCTAGGCCAGACTGGACTTGCATTAATCAATGCATCCAATAAGAAGGTGAAACTGTTGACAGATATTATGCCAGACTATTAGAATGTTTTAATAACCACTGTGGAATGCAGGTTCCTGAAGATCAGACACAAGATTCCCCCATATGAACAGCAGTTAAAGAATGCATTTTTGAAAGGCAGTATTGCACCCATAAGCAGTTTTATTACAAAACACATGGTAGATCATCGGACAAGCACGTTACAGTCATTACTTGAATATGCTAGGCATGCCGAAAGGCATTTTAATAGCAAAAAGAAAAAGAAAGCCCAAGTATTTTCTGTAAAAGATGGAGCAGAAGTTTATGTAGTATAGTCCAGGAAAAAGGGCAAGAGAAATGCCCAGGGAAACAAGCAATCTGATCAGCGATCAGAGGACTTTGAAGGGCAAAAGAAAAGGGGTGAATGTTTTAAATGCGGTAAAAAGGGACATTTGGCAAGGGATTGCAAGAAAAACAAGAAGGCAACCACGGAAGACAAAGAGGGTGAGGACTGACTATATGATAGTCAGGAATCACTAGAAGGGAATAGCAGAGAAAGGACAAATAAGAATGTGATAGAAGGAGTAGAGGATGTGACAGAAGAAATAGAGGAAGTGCAGGACGTTACGGATAGTGAAGAAAATGAAATATTGGATTTAGCTTTATTAAGCTTAGAGCTCTATTTAGCAGACACAAAACCAGAAGTTACACTCTTGGTAGAAGGGAGGGAGGTTAAATTTTTGTGTGACTCAGGGGCATCACGAACCCTGATACATCCCTCCAAACTGCCAGAAAATTCAGAGTCACCTGATTATATACTAGTAAAAGCAGTTAATGGACAGCTGTACCAGGAGCCTCTCTCCCGTGGCATCGCAATAACTGATCCTGTTTCAGGATTTACCCAGAAAAGCAAAATTGCTGTTTCTGCAAAATGCCCAGTAAACCTCTTGGGTAAAAACCTTATGCAGCTATTTGGTATAACAGTAGTTCCGACCATGCAGGGTATGGAAGCACAGCGACAAATTGATACCTTTGCAGTGCAATCGGAGGGTGAAGTGTTTTATTGGTACAGTCAGGACTTGGTTATGACTGGTCCAGGGACTGTGACCGAAGAACTAATGAATATAGCCATCAGTAAGTTCCCCTCCCTTGACATTGACAAACAGCACCTGTTGCACTGTACTCTGTATTACTGTAACACACCAGGACCTGATAAAGAATATGAGCAAGAATTGTTTAAAAATCGTGCAAACAGATTGATATTACGTAATCTGTACTGGGACATGGAAGGGAACAGTGTAACCAGCTGTTCATTGCCCCAGGAGTTCTTTGCACTTTATAAATCTAATCGATTACCACATGTTAACTTAACCAAGGACAGAAACATAGAATGGGCAGACTTAGAAAAAAAAGTTACGAGATGGGAAAGGCAGACAGAATTAGAACTGTCAGAACAAGGAATACAAATACAGAGGCTAAATTGGATAATTCAGACCCACCCACCTGTGCACTTGCAGTCTAGCAAGGACAGCTGATTAGCACTCCTATTAAAGGAGGAAGAGAATGCCTTACAAAATATACCAGAGACTCTCTGGTCAACAGGAAAGTCAGATGTAGGACTTATTCGTACACCTGGACCAGTAACTATCACACCAAATTCAGCATTTAGACCACAGAAAAGACAGTATCCCTTAAGAAAAGATGCAGAGGTAGGAATCAAACCTATTATAGCAGCTTTACTTAAGGAAGGGGCACTGGTGCAATCTCCCGATTCATCATGTAACACACCCTTATTTCCTGTTAAGAAAGCAAATGGAGAATGGCGTATGGTCCAAGATTTACAAGCTGTAAATGATGCAGTGATACCAAGGGCACCTACAGTGCCAGACCCACACACCCTGTTGAATGATTTAAAACCTCAACAGAAATATTTTTCTGTGGTAGATATTAGCAATGCGTTCTTTTTGATACCGATACACCCTGACAGCCAGTATTGGTTTGCATTCACATTTCGGGGGAAAAGGTATACATATAGGCGACTACCACAGGGATATTGTGAAAGTCCGACAATATTGTCACAAGAAATGGCAAGCAACTTGGTGGGATTTACCCCACCAAGAGACAGTCAGATTTTACTTTATGTTGATGATATCCTGCTGGCGGCCCCCACCCAGCAAGATTGCAAAGAAGATACCATAGCGCTATTACAATTTTTAGCCACTGAAGGACATAAGGTTAACAAAAATAAACTGCAGCTTTGGAAAAAACAAGTTAAATACCTAGGATATGTAATATCCAAAGAGGGTAGAACATTAGATGAGGACAGAAAAGTAGCAATTTTACAAGCACCAAAACTCACTACCAAGAAGGAAATGATGTCCTTCCTGGGTACGACTAATTTTTGCTGGAGCTGGATTCCAAACTATGCCTTGGAATCTGCACCATTGACTGACCTGATATATAAAAAGCCTATGGCAGCACAGGACTTGTTACAATGGACACCAGAAGCAGAATCTGCTTTCACGACATATGGATTCACCAACTATTCTAAAAAATTTAGTTTGATGTGCCACATTTGTAACAAACATCATGCACAAGGAGCATTAAAGCCCAAGCAAGGGAGTTTCCCTACACCACCATATCCATTTCATACTATCTGTATGGATTTCATAGAATTGAACAAATGTGAAAATAAGAAGTATTGTCTTGTCATTGTAGATATGTTTTCCAGATGGGTGGAAGCCTTTCCGACCAAAAATTCAGACTCAGCTACAGTAGCGAAAATCCTTGTTAAAGAAATCATCCCTAGATTCGACATTCCGGAAAGGATCTACAGTGACAACGGCACACACTTTTAAACCAAACCATACAACAGTTAAGTAAACATTTTGGTATTTCTTTAAAGAATCATTTTGCATACCATCCACAATCTGCAGGGCTAGTTGAGAGGCATAATAGGATTTTAAAGAATAAACTAAGGAAATTAATATCAGAAACAGAAAAGAATTGGGTGTACTGTCTGCTCTTGGCACTGTTGAGCATGAGAACTGTTCCGAATGCAAAAGGATTGACTCCTTTTGAAAAACTATTTGAAAGAGCTTATTATACACCTCAGTAGAAACCTCTCATGCCCGCAGACCAGGAAGCCGACTGTACACTAGCAGAGTATATGAGAAATTTGTTGAATTTTAAACATCTGTTGCAGTCAAATTCTGTTTCAGATAAAGAACAAACCGAGACATCGGAAGTGGCAGTGGCCCCTGGGGAGTGGATCTGGGTGAAAACACTCAAAGGGAGAAACTGGACGACACCAAAGTGGGAAGGTCCATATCAGGTGCTCCTGTCGACACCTACTGCAGTCAAAATCGCAGAGTGGGCCTCGTGGATCCACCTGACACACTGCAAACTAGTTAAGAACTTTGAACTGGACAAAAATCTTGTCACATGCCAAGAGCAAAAATGATAGTATCCAGAAAAATCCAAATAAAACTACTTGGAAGAGTTGGAAAAAACAGGAATGCAGAACAACCATTTCCTCAGAAGTATTGCATAATCATCCTGTTAACTGTACTAGTGACAATAATCTTTTTGTTGTGGCCATTCCTTTTCACAGCCACACAAACTGAAATGAATAAACGTGAAGCGTTGCTCATAGACTGGCACCCAAACTTCAATACTTACCAGGCCATCAAATATGTGTATGCTGAGACTTTCAATGTTTCAAATTGCTGGATTTGTACAGCTTTGCCAACAGCATACTGGGGGTTATTAATGACTTCAGTCCCCCTAGGAGTCAATGAGACCTGGGAAAACTTGATTTATGATACATCAACTGTTTACATCACAAGATAAAATAGCATTGCACTTGTCTGTTCCACAAAAAAGGGACTGTGTGTTTTCATAAAAATGATACTGTTCAGGTGGGTTGGAGCAATTGCAATGTGACTGTTCCTTATAGATGCTACATTAAAGCTAATAACGCAGGTTCTTATTGTAATACAAACTATGATTCATTTTTTGAATTGATGCACAAAACAATTGATGAAATAAAACATGATTCTGTTCTTTATAAACAACTGTCTATAATTGATAGAAAAATGTTTCATGCAGGACAAGTGTATATTCATAGTAAAGTTACTACTAAAGTAGAGGATTGTTATTTTGTATGTGGTAGGAAAGCATACAAGTGGTTACCTGAGAATTGGTCCGGCAGTTGTTTTTTTGGGCTACCTGGTTCCAGCCATACGACACACTGCAGTCTTACCTCGAGGAAAAATTCGGAATGTCCGAGAAGTCGTCAAGAAACCTGTCAAGAAACCTGTAAATTCAGTGGGGCAAATTGATGTGCGCTGGAAAAAACATCATTCTATAGGCGATAAACTGACACACATGGACTTGAGTGACAGTGTTATATTGTGGGCAGGCATATCACCAGCATATGGAGCAGTGAAATCGATCTGGGAGCTGAGAAAACTGTCTAAACCTCTCAAAGTAATGAGCATTGCAACTTTTTCCACTCTAGAATTGGTGACTGATGAACTGAATGCCATGAGAACTGTAGTGCTTCAAAACCGCATGGCTCTCGACTTCACCCTAGTGGCGAGAGGTGGTACTTGCGCTTTAATCCAGGAGGAGTGCTGTTCGTATATTCCTGACCATAAACACGAGATAGACAATCATCTCGAGGTAATTCAGCAAGTGTCGGACATGACCAAACCTGGACCAAACCCACTAATGGACTTTTTCCAGAAATGGTTTGGGGGGTGGGGTACTATCCTAATGAACATCCTGATTGCCATTTGTGTAGGAATGATCCTACTGGGAGTATGTGTTTGCTGTGGCATCCCCTGCATGAAAAGACTGATCAAAGACCTTATTGACATGTCAGTTTCAGAAACCTTATATCAAGGTGCTGAGTTTATAGAACTGTTAAAAAATTGAAAATGCTTTCATAAGTTTAAACTGAATGACTCTCTTAACTGCAAATCCTGAGTAGGAAGAGGTTAGGGGAAGAAAAACTGTTTATGCTTATTTTGAAAGTAGAATAAAATATTAAAAGGGGGGAAATGTTAGAAAATATGTAAGTGTATGTATTAGTAATATGCTTAGTGCATTTAAGATTTGAAAAGGGTTAACACATTTATTCTATTTCACACTGCATAAATCTGTAAAAACTGCAGAAGCTTTCCAATCTTGTGTTGTCATGAAATATGTGCAGTTATCATCTTTGCTTATGCTCTGGAAATTTACAGGGAAGCAGATAATTTTTGCTTGTGTCAGGAAAATAATAAATAGATGTATCACTTGTATTAATGTTATGAGATTTAGACAAGGAGTTCCGCTTATGCTGTGAGAAAATACACAGCTGCAAAAGCTATTGATAATAAGAACAAAGACTGCTTGAAAATATGAACTGCAATCAACGTGTACTTGCGTCTAAACTAGAAAAGTACCTTAAAATGTAACACATGTATTAGAACTACACAATAGAAGCTTGTGGTGGGCTAAAGCCCCCAAGGTCAGGTTGTTTTTCTCAAATGTTTTTCATAAATCCAGTCATGTCAGCAGAAAATATGAGTAACATCTGCTGTAGAACAATACAGAAAGTTGTGTTTAATTACTTCAACTATAGAAAGCAATGTTTTGTAGAACAGTATAAGAAGAGCATACTTCCTGTTAGTAGTTAGGCAAAATCCTGTATTTGCATGTTTTTGTCTCCTTGCAGCAAGTAATTAAATGCCATATCTGAACCTTGCGTGAATTGGTCTTTGAAGTTTTTTTCCTTTGACAGAAACAATCAACTAATCCTTAACCCTAAGAAAACATCTCCTTCTTTTTTTCTACCTCAGACATTCTCACACCTTAAATATAACTTTTCTCTTTCCTCCCTAGATGGCACCACTATCTCCCTTGCCTCACACACCAAACTCCTTGGGGTAATAATTGATGACCAACTAAAATTTGACTTGCACATACAACAGGCCATCAAAAAAAACCACCAAAAACTTTGACTACTTTATAGGAACAAAAAAATCCTCACTACTGCCACTAAATGCACTCTTGCGCTGGCATTTCTGTTACCTAGTTTTCTATATGCTTCCCCCATCCTTACCAATCTCCAAACTACCTCATTGCAGAAACTGTTACAAACATACAACAAAATTGCCAGATTTATCCTAAACCAACCACTATCTTCACATCACTGCCTTTCACTAAACAAACTTCAGTGGCTGGAATTTCTGCACCTTCTCCTACAATCACATCTACCCCTCTGCCTGCCCTGCTCTCACCTCCCATGTTACTCTCTACTCTCCCCACCCCAGCCTCTCTGGAGTGGTGATCAGCATCTTCTCTCAGTTTGTAAACCCAAAAAGAATACTGGCAAACTACTTTACTAACACCCTGTCTCACCAAATTGGAACAAACTCCTTCTCCATATTAGATCCAGCATTTCCTTTCCCTGTTTTAAAAAGGAGCTTAAATCCCACCTACTAAGCTTGAAATTATGCCGTTGCCTTGACCACACATAGTCTTAGTCTGTCCTACTGTATAACTTGTTGCATCTCCTAACTTTCTTTCTCTGTTAGTAACTTCTGCTTAAACTAACCTCCTAAACCCTCAACTCTACTACTATAGCCCCCTCCTTTCTCTCAATTTTACAGAGATCCCATTCTTTAAGCACAATAATGCCCACCAGTGTGTGTGTTAATTTGTAATTAATGCCCTTCCAGGGGTGTAGAAGCCCAATGCCACAGTATTAATTACATATTAATACACACCCTGTCTGGCATTATTGCTTGTGTAATTATTCATAAGGGAAATAAATGCTAAATTATAGTCACTTGTTAAAATGTGTTGACAACTATTTTTCCTGGGGAAATCATTAGCCACTAAAACAAATCCACCAAACAGCCAAAAAAACTGTTAACCAAGCATAATAAAAGGAAAGAAAAAAGGCAAGTATCAAACACGAAAGGTTGCTAATTACTCTCCAAGCTTTGCCTGGAAGTAACCAATTGAACTTAATGGGACAGATATTTGCAGTTCACTGTTCTAGCAAAAAAAAAAAAAAAATCTGAAGATGGCATGGGTTACTGCCCACTTACAAAGTTTCTTACTGATATGGGAGATGACACAGCACATAGCCTAGGTGCATCCAACTGCTCCTGAAGTTTGGCAGGAAAGACAATACAATATCTGCCTGTGGATAAGTCTTAGAGATGACGAGGTTAAACAATGATCCTTATTATAAACATACCTACCACTACCATAACCTTTATTAAGATAACTAGTTCAGAAAATGGAAGGATAAATCTAGCTATTATTCCTAGATTATGTAAAAACTCTCTATGTACAATAGGGAAAGACAAAGTATTTTCTCAAATGAATACAAAACAACATTATTTAGAGATGAACTGAATAATGTCTGTCCCTTAAGTATTTTGCAGAGATCATAACTTTAAACAATGCTCCTTCTGCTTTCAATACCATAGGACTATTTTTGAGAAATTGACAATTTCTGAAGAAAATTGTGTTCTCGTGTTCTGGTTACCTAAACCACCAATCTTATTAAAAGTAATTTACATATCCATGGTGTTTAGAAAAAAAAAGGCTTTGATTGACTGTACTGTCTGGTGTAACAACTCAGACTCGAACAAGTTTATGAAAGCAGCAAGACATTTAAAATTAAAAGAATGATTTCTACCACAGTCTACAGAAAACTGTGAATGTGTTGTATTTTATGTTATTCCAGAGCTGCCCTTTACTCATTAAAAAAAAGAAGATTTTTACTCAAACGTGACTCCTCTCTTCTGACATTTCAAAACCATATTTGACAGAAAAACTTCACCTTAAAACACTTTTTTTCCCAATCATCAGTCTAATACATTACCTTTAAAGTAATGTTGATGAAGTATGTCAAGCTAATACACACACAAAACCTGAAAATTTCTTGAAAATGAGGAACTGTTCAGACAATAAGAATGAAAACAAAAAACAGTGTCAGAGAAAAAAGGAGGGAGTTTTGCTGACATAGAAAGCTTTTTGGAGATGTCAATTTGCTGTAGCTAACCTCAATGTTCCACTCTGGTATGAGCTCTGTTTTGATTTATGTCGATGTTTGGAATGAAAGCAAGTGGCACTCGTCTGAGAATGACCTATACAGTGTAGTCATTAGTGATTTTGTGTGTGTGTGTGTGTGTGTGTGATGCCTACCAGGCAGCTTCGTACAGTCAGAATCTCTTCTCAACTTGTTCTGACTGTGGTTTGGCAGAGAGATGTGTAAGAAAGAAGGCATAAAGGCTTTATATTTTCCCAGCTTCATATTAAAGGGACTTGAAATTGAACTCTGAGTCCTGGAAGTGCTCACAGTTGCTAACCTACATGCCTACCGCCTCTTCCTGTATGAAAGTGTGGGTGCCTAAGAACAGATGCCACTTTCAACAGTACACTTGGTCCTGCTAGATTTAGTCTACTAACAAGATGAGGAGGAAGCTGTTGAGAAAGAATTCCATTTAATCAATTCAACAGTTAATCAGGTCCATCTTTTCAGCCATGATATGAGCAAAAAGAGTATATGCAATATGAACTGGTAGTTTACAGCAACCACTCAACAAGTATGTGTCAGGGAAGTAGGAGAAAAGCAGATAATGAGTGGAGGTCAGGACCATACTCCAGACCTTTGAGCTGTGGAAGCAGAGCTCTTAACTACTGAACCACCACACCATACAAGCTAGAAGATCCTTGGATATCATTTCTCCATATTTCTCCATTAACTTCTTTCCTTTCTTTAATTCCCCAACTAAGTTAGTTTCTATTAAACAGAAATTGAACTTATTGGAGAATTTTGGAGACAACAACAATCTATTGTGCTAAACTACAGGACTTACTAAACAGAAATCTGATGAATACACAAACAACTTTATGTAAGATGATGCAGTAGCTACTGATGAAGGGACATGGAAAAGATGAAAAAATAATGTGAAATGAAAAACTACTAATGACCTGAAAGAGGTCCAGGCTGAACTTTTAGTAGGATTACTAAGAGTGAGACATTTGGAAAGGGTGACTTTAGAAACAGATATACAGAGTCTTGACTTTGGAAAGGATACAAAAAGTTGGTCAGATTTCCTGAAACTTTTGGTTATATGAACATCCAAACAATGAAGCAAATATTGTCTCTTTTTGCTAAAATGTGCAAAGTACACTGGCAAGTGAGTGGGCTGTCTAAAAGTGGACTCCAGTGTGACATTGAAAAGGGTAAGTCCTTAAGGTAACTTTGTTTTTATGAAATCAAGGAAGAAGGTACAGAGGATAATGCTTGAAGTTCATACACTCTTCTGGCTAAAGTGACAGCCACCAAAAATAGGGTTTTCCATGATAACACCTTCAAGGATACTGTGCAGAAGGTGCAATAGGAGGTTTAGCAATAACTTGCAGCATCAGAGAAAGGTCCCAAGGAGGTACCAGATCCCAAATAGATGGAAGTAATAAGAAGGTGGCCCTCAAAAAGGCCTTAAAGAGCTGCTGCAGGAGTTTTATCTGCCAATATGAAAATTAGAAATAGTGCCAGCTGTATATTTATGATGGTGTAACCAAGACTAGAATGAAAAAGACCAGTTGAGAAGTCCAGAATGTCATCCAAAAATGCTAAAAAAGAATCCAAGCCTTTGTAAGAGGCCCATATAGAAAACTACATCCATTTACTAGCATATACCTTCCTGATGGCAGATTTCTGGGATGATGAAAGGATATGAATAAGTCTGTCAGAAAGCTTGGAATTCCTGGCCATCATCAGAATTGGAAAAAAACATGGAATAACTTGAGGGAATAAAGGAGTAGTAATCCCCAAAGAATGAGAAAATAGACACAGAAGCAGATCCATTACCCAGAGTGGATGAAGCAGGTAAGGTCAAAGAAAGTGGAAACAGACTTGCTGGGGCCAGACTACTACAAAGAGGATGACAGTCATTCTGCAATGTGGTGCCTTCTGAAGAAACTTGATTATCAAGGGGATTTGGGGATAGGCATAAAGACAACCTAGGGCCAAGCATGCAGAACAGCATCCTTTGGTAACTGTCACTTGGAAGGGATTATGGCATAAAACCTGCTGAACTTTGTGTTGGACGGGGAAGCAAAAGTATCACAGCAGGGTGTGCCCCAGAGTCTCAAAATCTGGGCTTTTACATGCAGATTCAGGGACCAGTTATGAGGTAAAAGAATGTTCCTGCTCAGACTGTCAGCCAGAATGCTATATTTCTCCCGGATGTGCATTGCAGTCAGAAACCTCTGAGAAGACATTGGCCATTGCCAAACACTCAAGGCCTCCTAGCACAGAGGATAGGACAGAGTTCCTCCTTGCTTATTTAGATACTGCAGCACAAAGGTGTTGTCCATCTAGATGGCAATTGCACCCTTGAGGAGAAGGTCCTGAAAGGCCTGCAATGTTAGGAGGACCAACCTCATTCCAAGACACACATATGAAGACTGGTCTTGCACCTTGACCAGGTACCTTAGAAAGTCTTCCCCTTGACCCCCCCCACCCCAGAAAGGAAGCATCCATAGTGACTGTGATCTGGGAATGGGGAAGAACAAATGGTCTCCAAGCCGTGACCAATAGGGACTCCAATGAACACTGAATGTGGTGGTGACAGATGTTTGCTACTGTCACTGGAAAGCCCACAGGATGTGTTAGACAGGACCAATGAACTGCTACACTCCACCGTAAAATTTCATGTGGAACATTACGAAAGGCACTACACAAATAGAAGCCTCCATGGGACCAAAGAGACAAAAGCTGCAGAAGTTTTGTGAACGTGTAAATAAGGAGAGTTTGGTCTTCATAATGGTAGCTTGGCTGTCTGTGTGTCAGCTGATAAATTCAAGCACATGAACTGGTCCAGGCTGAACTTTTTGTAATTCACTGTTACGCCCAAGGACAGACACAGCTGGGGTAAAGAATCTCAACCTTTGATTAAGGATGCCTTCTTGGAAGTGTTGAGGAGCCAAAGTCCAGGTAAGGGAAGATCTGGATTCCCTGCTGAATGAGCCAGCCTGCCACTATTGCCATGCATTTGGTGAACACCCAAGGAGCTGTGGTGAGTGTAAAGGGCAGAGCCTGGCCTGAGACTTGTAATGACTGGTCCTCAGTTGAAAGTGCAGGAATCTTCTGTACTGCCTTGTTATCTTTATGAGACAGTAACCATCCTTGAGTTTCACTGAGCAAATCCAGTCCAGTCATTCTTCCTGCAGAGAACTGAAATGGACTGCAGTATGACCACCCAGAATTTGATTTGCTTGATGAGACAGGTCAGCTTGAGGATGTCCAGAATGGATCTGAGTTCCTTGTTTTTTTTTTTTGTACCAAAAAGAATGTGGAATAGACCCCAAATCATTGCTAATCTGGTAGGAACTCTTGGAAGACTCTGTTGACCTACAACTTTTGAATTTCCACTCTCTTATCCCTACTCTGATAGAGGTGATATGTCCAGAAGGGATTTTTGAGTCTTTTAGGGTAAGAAAAAGAGAATTCTAAAACCTCTAGACATGACTCTCACCACCATGTATCTGAAGTGATGGCCTCCCAAACTGCTGGGTGGAGAGCCAAGTGACTCCCAACTGCCTCCAGATTACAGCAGTCAGGCAACCCTTCAGGGTGCTGGAAGGGCTTCCCGGAGAAAGACTGCATAAGTCCTGGCTCTGTGGATTGCCCCTGCCATGTGGGTGGCAAGGGTTTCCCACTCTACTGAGAGGAAGTCCTCACTAGAAGTGTCCTGGAAAGTTTGGTGCTCTTTACAGTAAGACCATTCTTGTTCCTACAGAAGGAATCGTCAGAGGTAGAAAAATTCTGTCTGATGGCAGGCACCATCTTTCCATCTTGTTCACTCACAGATACCATCTCTTTAACCTTTGGACCAAACAGGGAATAACCATCAAATCAACTTTAACAAAAGCTACGTTAAAGCAGACCACAAAATTACATAAATGCATCAAGGGATGATAGTGCATGGCAATGCCTGTGCCTACTGTGTGGGATGTCCTATCTGTCATTTTGGACAATAGCCTTACAATGTCTTCAGAGCCTCCAGGGGTTGCTGAGTCTTAACCTTTGACACTTCAGTTACAAGGTTGCATGTCAAATGGGCAAGACAATTCAGTGAAAGCAAAGTGAAGGTGGCTAAAGTGTGCATCAGAGGAAATGTCTTAGGCACTAGTGCCCGGTGTTGACTCGACTGGCTCTGATGCTTAGATTGGAGACAAGCTGTTGACAGCCAAAGTCCACAGGTGCGGGGATGACTTAGAGACCCTGAAGGTCAACCCCAATCCCAATGCAGATGCCCTGAATGCTCAGTTTCAAGGAAAACCCTGCTTAGACAATGCCAGAGTCAAAAATGCAAAGGAAGGAGTTAGTGCTTGAAGTGACCAAGCTGACAGTGCTGAAAAGGGGGGTGTCAAAGGAAAAATATACTTTAAAAATGATCAAAACATGGTAGGTTCAGGTTAAGGCACTTTAATCTTGCAGCAAGGAGACAAAAACGTGCTAATACAGAGTTTGTCTAACCAGAAATAGGAAATACTTTCATTTTTATACATTCTCAAATTAATCCTGTCCTACCATGCTGATGTAACAGATTACCACCTTTTTCATCATCATCTGCTGACCATCTTTCCCATGAATTTCTGCTGATTTATCAATTTTTATGTGAAACTTCCTGAGGAAAACAACATGGCCTTGGTTACTCTCAGTTAGATACATGTTATGTTACATTCAAGATACTACGGCTAAATCAAGCACAATGCTAGCAGTTCATTTCTCTAATAATCCTTTGTCTACTTTATCTCTAAATTACTACAGCTGCAGAGGTTCCCATCCTCTGGACAAAGCTGTTTGTCTAAAATCATTACATTTATAACATAAGGCATTGTTCATTCATTCACTTCTGACCTAGCAGATAAACACCTGCTTCTCAAGTACATTTCCACAAGGCATAAACAAGAATATTGCTGTGCTAGCAGTTATTAGGTCAGAGGGCAACTTGCAAGTTTCAGAAAGCATACTGCAGTTTTCAAAAAGCATCTTTTTCAGTCTCATATGAAACTCAATTTGTATAAAATACAGTGCATGAAAAATAGAATGAAAAGCGTATTAAAATACTTGATTATTACTTTGGCATTAAGCAAACACATATTAATACATATTTTTCTAACATTTCCATCCTGTTAATACTCTTTTATTCTATTTTCAAAAAAAGAATAAACAGCTTGCTTCTTTTCCTAACCTCTTCCATTCAGGATTTGCAGTTAAGAAAGTCATTCAGTTTAAACTTTTATGAAAGTGTTTCGCATTCTAGCAGCTCTTCAAATTCAGTACTTTGATACATAGTCTCAGATACGGATATATCTATGAATTCTTTAATTAATCTCTTCATGCAGGGGATTCCGCAACAAATACAAACTCCTATTAGGAGTAATCCTACCCCAATAGCAATCAATATGTTCATAAAAATGGAGCCCCACCCCCCAAAGGCATTCTGGAAAAAATCTGTCAGAGGGTTTGGACCTGGCTTGGTCATGGCCAACACTTGCTGAATCACCTTAAGATGATCGTTAATCTCATGCTGATGGTCAGGAATAAACGCACAGCATTCTTCTTTGATTAAAGCACAAGTCCCACCTCTCGCCGTTAGGGTGAAGTCAAGAGCCATTCGGTTTTGGAGCACTACAGTTCTCATGGCATTCATTTCATCAGTTATCAATTCAAGGGCAGAAAAAGTTGCATTACTCATTACTTTGAGAAGTTTGGACAGTTTTCGCAGCTCCCATATTGATTTAACTCCGCCATACATAGGTGATATACCTGCCCAGGATATAACAGCATCACTCAAGTCCATGTGCACAAGTTTGGTTCCCTCATCATGATGGTTTTTCCACCCTGCTTCAATTCGTCCCACTGGATTCTCGGGTTTCTTAACAGTCTTTTTGGTTAGGTCTCGAGTATTTCGAATACTTCCCTGAGGCAAAGCTGCAGTGTGTCGGATGGCCGGAACCAGGTACCCCAAAAAACAACTGCCAGACCAATTCTCAGGTAACCATTTATATGCTTTTTTACCACACACAAAATAACAGTCTTCTACCTTAGTCATTACTTTGTTACGAAATGATTGCTCTGCATGAAACATTTTCTTATCTATTACAGATAACTGTTTAAAAAGTACAGGATTGCGTTGTACCTGATCAAGAGTCTTATGCACAGATTTCAAAAATAAGTCATAATCTGTGCTACAAGATCCACTCAAATCATTTGGTTTTCTATAACATTTATACTGTACTGTAACATTACACTGATGGTATCATTTTTATAGAAACATACAATTCCTTTTTGTGTCACAGGCAAATACAGTGCTACTTTATCATGTGCTTTAATAGCAACTGTGTCAAAAATCAGATTTTCCCAGGTCTCATTGACCTCTAGGGGGATAGCAGTCATTAATAAACCCCTGTATGCTGTTGGTATGGCCGTACAGACCCAGCAGTTTGAAACATTAAAAGTCTCTGCGTACACACGTGTAATTGCCTGATAAGTGTTAAAGTTCGGATGCCAGTCTATGTTTGGTTCATTACGTCTAATCAGTTCAACCTTTGTGGCAGGAAAAAAGAATGGCCACAACAAAAAGAACAGTGTGATTAATATTGCAATAAAAACGATCATACAAGTTTTCTGAGGTTGCTCAATGTCTCTACTCACTCTGTACCTGGTCATTTTGTTCTTGTGCAACAGTAACAAAGTCTTTGTCCAGTTCAAAGTTTTTAATCAGTTCACAGTGCGACAAATGAATCCAGGAAGCTCGCTCTGCGATATTGACTGCAGTGGGTGTCGACAGTAGTACTTGGTACGGACCTTCCCACTTCGGAGAAGTCAAATTCTTTCTCTTCACAATCTTCACCCAGACCCAAGTGCCTGGGGCTACTGGTGCTTCCGATTTCGGTTGCTCTTTATCTGAAACAGAATTTAACTGCAAAAGTTTGTTATTCAAAAATCGCCTCATATACCCTGCAAGTGAACTGTCAGCCTCCTGCTCTGTAGACATGAGAGGTTTCCACCGAGGTGTATAATATGCCCTCCCAAACAAAGTTTCAAAAGGAGTTAATCCTTTCGCATTTGGAACAGTTCTCATACTCAACAGTGCTAAAGGCAAACAGTGCACCCAGATTTTCTGTGTCTCTGCTATCAACTTCCTAAGTTTGTTCTTCAATACCCCATCATGCCTCTCTACTAGCCCTGCAGATTGGGGGTGATAAGCGCAGTGGTTCTTTAACGATATCCCAAAATAGCAGCTAAGTTGCTGAATCGTTTGGTTCACGAAATGTGTCCTGTTATCACTATAAATCTTTACCGGTATACCAAATCTGGGTATAATTTCTTTAACAAGGACCTTTGCAACAGTAGCTGCATCTGGATTTTTAGTTGGAAACGCTTCTATCCATTTGGAAAACATGTCTATAATAACAAGGCAATACTTCTTATTGTCACATTTATTCAATTCTATGAAATCCATACAAATAGTATGGAACGGATACGGTGGTGTAGGAAAATTCCCTTGCTTAGGCTTCAACGCCCCTTGTGCATGATGCTTGTTACAAACATGGCATGCTGCACAAAAATTTTTTGTATAATTGGTAAATCCATAGGTTGTAAATACTCGCTTCACTAACTGTACCATGCCCCCTGTTCAGACATGGCTCTGCCTATGGCTCAACAATGCTGCATATCTAAACAAATTAGATGGCAAAATCGGTTTCTTTTCCTTGGAGATGTACAGTCCCTTTTCGAGGATTGCTCCTCGTTTTATCCACTTCTGTTTTTCAATATTTGTAGTAAGTGTCTGCATTGTTTTTAACATTTCTACATCTAAAGTCTCTGAGGGTTGTAATTCCTCACTCAAATGAAAAGTTTCTGTGGCTGAGGCTGCCTGCTTTGCAGCTGTATCAGCCCGTGCATTACCTTTTGAAATCCTGTCTTGTTGTTTCGTATGAGCTACGCATTTGCAAATAGCTACTTTTTTAGGTAACTGAATTGAATCTAACACGTCTAAAATAAATTGCGCATGATTGATTGGTTTACCAGTAGATGTTATCATTCCTCTATTTTTCCACTGCTGCGCAAAAACATGTACAGTGGAAAAAGCATACTGACTGTCAGTATAAATGTTCACTTTCTTACCTTTTGCTAAGGTACATTCCCTTGTCAAGGCGATCAGTTCTGCCGCTTGTGCAGATAAGTTGTGTGGTAAAGATTTCGCTTCTAAAGTTTCAGTATCAGAAACGACTGCATACCCCACTAGGTTCTATCCTGTAGGACCCCTCCTGCACGAGCCGTCCACATAGTATGTCACCTCGGCATCATCCAAGGGAACATCCATAAGGTTTTGTCTAGGTAATGTCTTTTGCTCAATCTCCTGCAGGCAGCAGTGTGGTTTGCCATCTGTAGGGGTTGGAAGCAAAGTTGACGGATTCAAAGTTGTGCATCGTTCAATTGTCATATGAGGTTGGCTCAACAGTATGGTCATACAGGAAAGATGCCTAGCTGGAGAAAGATATGCTACTTTTTCTTGCAGTAAAATAATTGCGACTGCATGAGGCACTCTCAATGTGAGAGGGTGGAATAGCACTACTGAGGCCGAAGCCTGCACTGCCATTGCAGCTGCAACTACTGCTTGTACACAGTGGGGCAGGGATCGCGCCACTGGTTCTAACTGTGATGAATAGTAAGCTATGGGGTGTTGTTTGTCCCCATGTTGCTGTGTCAATACTGATGTCATATAACCTTGCTTACAATCTACAGTTTGAATAAACTGCTTGTGATAGTTTGGTAATCCTAGAACTAAGGATGATGCTATCAGTTGTTTCAGTTTACAGAAAGCTGCTTCTGCTTCAGGTGTCCATTGTAATAAATCCTGTGCTGCCATCGGCTTTTTAAATATTAAATCGGCCAGTGGAGCAGATTCCAAAGCATAGTTTGGTATCCAACTCCGACAAAAATTAGTAGTTCCCAGGAAGGACATCATTTCCTTCTTGGTAGTTGGTCTAGGTGCTTGTAAAATTGCTTTTTTTCTGTCTTCATCTAATATTCTACCTTTTTTGGATATTACATATCCCAAGTACTTAACTTGTTTTCTCCAAAGCTGCAACTTGTCTTTGTTTACTTTGTGACCTTGAGTAGCTAAAAATTGTAATAAAGCTATCGTGTCCTCTTTGCATTCTTGCTGGGTGGGGGCTGCCAGCAGAATGTCGTCTACATAAAGTAGAATCTGACTACCTTTTGGTGGGATAAATCCCGCCAGGTTGCTTGCCATTTCCTGTGCAAATATTGTTGGACTCTCACAATATCCCTGTGGTAATCTTGTATATGTGTACCGCTTTCCCTGAAATGTAAATGCAAACCAATATTGGCTGTCAGGGTGTATCGGTATCGAGAAAAATGCATTACTAATGTCTACCACTGAAAAATATTTTTGCTCTGGCTTTAAATCATTCAGTAAGGTGTGTGGATCTGGCACTGTTGGTGCCCTGGGTATAACTGCATTATTTACAGCTTGTAAGTCTTAGACCATACGCCATTCCCCGTTTGCTTTCCTGACAGGAAATAAAGGTGTATTACATGGTAAATCAGGGGATTCTATTAAGACACCTTCCTTAAGTAAGGCTGCTATAATAGGTTTGATTCCTACCTCTGCATCCTTTCTCAAGGGATACTGTCTTTTCTGGGGTCTAAATGCTGACTTTGGTGTTATGGTAACTGGTCCTGCTGTTCGTATAAGTCCTACATCTGATTTCCCTGCTGACCAGATAATGTCTGGTATGTCCCGCAAGGCTTTTTCCTCTTCTTCCAATAAGAGTAATACTCAACTATCCTCACTAGCCTGTGAGTGTACAGCTGGGTGTGTCTGTGTTATCCATATCAATTTCTGTTTCTGTACTCCTTGTTCGGAGAGCTCTAATTCTGTCTGCTTTTCCCACCTTGTGACTTTTTCACCTAAGTCTGCCCATTTCAAAGTTTTGTTCTTAGTTAAACTAACATGTGGCAGTCGATTAGATTTGTAAAGTGCTAAAAATTCCTGGGGCAATGAACAGCTTGCTACACTGTTCCCCTCTGCATCCCAGTACAAATTTTGCAATACTAGCCTGTTTGCATGGTTCTGAAACAATTCCTGTTCATAATCTTTATCAGGTCCTGGTCTATTACAGTAATATAGAGTACAATGCAACAAATGCTGTTTGTCAATGTCGAGGGAGGGGGACTTGCTGATGGCTATGTTCATCAGTTCTTCGGTTACTGCCCCTGGACCAGTCGTAATTAAGTCCTGGCTGTACCAATAATATGTTTCACCCTCCGGTCGCACTAAAAAAGTATCCATTTGTCGCTGTGCTTCCATACCCTGCATGGTTGGAACTACGGCTATGCCAAATATCTGCATCAAATCTCTACCCAAAAGATTTACTGGGCATTTTGCAGAAACTACAATTTTACCTTTCTGGGTCATTCCTGAAATGGGGTCTGTTATTGTTATATCATGGGAGAGTTGCTCCCGCTACAGCTGTCCATTGGCTGCTTTCACTAGTATATAATCTGGTGATTCCGTATCTTCCGGTAACTTGGAAGGGTGTATCAGGGTCCGTGAAGCCCCTGAGTCACACAAAAATTTAACTTCCCTCCCCTCTACCAGAAGCGTCACTTCCGGTTTCGTGTCTAAGTAAAGCTCTAAGCTCAAAAGAGCTAGGTCTAAAATTTCATCTTCTTCTATGTCTGTGAATTCATATACATCCTCTACCCCTTGTGTCACATCCTCTACTCCTGCTATCATATTTGCACTTACCTTACCCTGCTTACTCTCTTCCAATGATTCCTGACTATCATATAGTCATTCCTCATCTTCCTTATTTTCTGTAGTCACCTTCTTGTTTAGCCTGCAATCCCTCGATAAATGTCCTTTTTTACCGCACTTAAAACATTCACCCTTTTTCTTTATTTCCTCGAAATCTTCTGATCGTTTGTCAGATTGTTTATTTCCCTGGGTATTTTTCTTACCCTTTTTCCCAGTTTGTACTACAAATACTTCTGACCCATCTTCTGCCGAAAATACTTGAGTTTTCTTTTTCTTTTTACTATTAAAATGTCTTTCTGCATGTCTAGCTTATTCAAGTAATGGCTGTAATCTACTTGTTCGATGATCTACCATATGCTTCATAATAAAGCTACTAATGGGAGTTATACTACCCTTCAAAAATGCATTCTTTAACTGTTGTTCATATGAGGAATCTTGTGTCTGATTTTCTGGTATCTGCGTTCCGCAGTGATTATTAAAACACTCTAACAGTCTAGCATAGTATCTATCAACTGTTTCACCTTCCTGTTGAATGCATTGATTAATGCAAGTCCAATCAGCCTTAGGCTTCCACTTTTCAGAGATTCGGTCTGTCAGACCTTTCACTCTGCCATCCAGTTCTGCATTAGTATGTGGGAGTGGTCTAAGTTGTGCGTCATGAGGATTCCAGTCGCCACTGATCATGTGCCAATCTGGACGCACAATTTGTCTAACTACTTTTTCTACTTCCTCTCCATTTAAATGGTAACTTAATCTCATACCCTGTAAGTCTTCTAAAAATTTTCTAAAATTCACTTTTGGGTGGGGAATTCCCTCTGTGGCTTTCCGAATATCTTCCGGTGTCCACGGTCTATAAACTAAAAGAGTCGGATCCTGTCCTGCCTGAGGATTCGGTACTTCTATGAGTGGACATATCTCTTCTTCACTCATAGCCTGAGATTTCCTATTTAATTCATTTAATTCAATCTCCCTCCTCAAGTCGCGTGTACGAGACCTAGTCTTGATGGGATCCCTGACAAACGGTTGTGCTTTTGCAGGGACAGCTGGATATAGCGGAGGTGGATCAGCTTGTCCACTCGCTTCATATTCTGGTAAGGGAAGCGGAGGGGGCAAAGGAGGGGCTGTTGCTATTACCAAGTTATTGTCTTCTTTGTCTAAGAACATTGTCTTTGAATTTTTAATTCTCTGCTCCCTGCGATTTGCTTCCTCAAGCCACCTATGCGCCTGAGGGACTCCTAATTGTCTTTGCTTTTTTAGTTGACCTTTCGCGTCTATTTTTAACTATTTAACAAGTTTCATAAGTGCAAGTTTATCTAAATTACCCTCAAATTTATACTTATCAACTCATTTGGTGTAATACTTAACATTATCGGCACGCTGTAATTGCATATGCTTCGCGTCTTCAGTTAGGGGCGTGTCTCGGGAACTTTTTGTGCACTGATTTCCCATTGCTGTCTTAGCTAAGCTGTAACTTGTTATGTAACCCATTATATCACGTGGTACCACAAGTCTATACCTTTTCACAGTTTATCTAGAATAACTGCCTACCTATTCTGTTTCCTTGATCTATGGCAAAAACAGTGACCCCTTTTTCTGTCCCTGATCTGCACATGCAAATCTACCTGACAAAAAACAGTTCTGTACTTAGTCCTTGATCTTAAAACAGAAATAAGGTAATTCCTCCTTACCTGACCCTCCATGAGTTAATCCACCAGATCGTTGACTCGTCCTCCAAACCCAGATCAGAAACAGTGGCTGGCCTCTTTCGAACGACAATTCAGTCAGAGGTCTTTCAAAACAAAAGAGCCGATTTGGCCTCTTCGTACGGATGCATGCCACCGGGCCCAATTCTGACCTAGGCCTAGAGCGAGAGATACGTTTCCGGCTCGAAGGAACAATCTATCAAAGGAAAAATATACTTTAAAAATGATCAAAACACGGTAGGTTCAGGTTAAGGCACCTTAATCTTGCAGCAAGGAGACAAAAACGTGCAGAGTACAGAGTTTGTCTAACCAGAAACAGGAAATACTTTCATTTTTATACATTCTCAAATTAATCCTGTCCTACCATGCTGACTTAACAGATTACCACCTTTTTCATCATCATCTGCTGACCATCTTTCCCATGAATTTCTGCTGATTTATCAATTTTTACGTGAAACTTCCTGAGGAAAACAACATGGCCTTGGTTACTCTCAGTTAGACACATGTTATGTTACATTCAAGATACTACGGCTAAATCAAGCACAATGCTAGCAGTTCATTTCTCTAATAATCCTTTGTCTACTTTATCTCTAAATTACTACAGCTGCAGAGGTTCCCATCCTCTGGACAAAGCTGTTTGTCTAAAATCATTACATTTATAACATAAGGCATTGTTCATTCATTCACTTCTGACCTAGCAGATAAACACCTGCTTCTCAAGTACATTTCCACAAGGCATAAACAAGAATATTGCTGTGCTAGCAGTTAATAGGTCAGAGGGCAACTTGCAAGTTTCAGAAAGCATACTGCAGTTTTCAAAAAGCATCTTTTTCAGTCTCATATGAAACTCAATTTGTATAAAATACAGTGCATGAAAAATAGAATGAAAAGCGTATTAAAATACTTGATTATTAATTTGGCATTAAGCAAACACATATTAATACATATTTTTCTAACAGGGGA
>NC_056737.1:1961176385-1961183885 GCF_019279795.1 Protopterus annectens
GGATGGTCACAATGTTTGGAAAGAAAATGGAAAAAGTAATCTAAAATCTGAAGAAGCTACACTTGAATAGAAGCAAGAGAAAAACTGTATTAATAAAAAAGCTCTTCCATCTGGAGCTATAGTACCTCCTAACATATATTTATCTTTCTAAAGTACTTGAACAAACTGAGATAGAAGTAACTCCATAGTTGAAAAAAAATCAAATCCCAAGCTATAAGCCAGGTCTGTGGTGCAGAAGGTAAAATTCCTGATTACAACCCAGAAAATCTACGTTCAACTAGCACCTTTGCCACTGGGAGCACCACACAAAGGAGGATACATACAGACAAATTTTTCAAGCATGGACATTAATGCCCTTCTAGCCTGCCAATATACCAAAACAGTTGTTCCCATAATAAGAGTCCAAGCTGTTCTTAACAAATATCTAAACTTTACTGTAATTTAGTAGTCTATTCCATGCATCAGCTGCTCTCCCAGAGAGTCAGTTAATACACCTCTCATTCCTATAGAATCTTCTACATAGGTCATCTGATGACTCTACTATTTTTTGATAATTGCAAACATTCCCAGAGTTAGTTGTCTCTAAATGCCCTATATACCTGGATAAAGTTGCCCCCTAAATATCTGTATGAGACACTGTACAAGTTCAGATATTTTAGCCTTTCATAATAACTTACATTTTCACATCTATGGATGCCCTTGGTATATTTCCGCTGTACTCTTTCCAGTTTACTCATGCTTATTTTCTTATAAGGTTTCCGTATTGTTATTCTATACTGAGGTTTAGGTCTAATATAACTAAATATGACTTCATCATTTTTGATTTTCTAAATTTTATAAATCTTTTTATACAATCGACAGTTCTATAACTATCATTAACCAAACGTGGCACACCTCATCATAAAAGGGTTCTCATCCAGGAAAAAATATGTCATTGTTCCCCTCTACTCGTCACTCATTACACCCGTTATAGAGTACAACGCCCCTTTTGGAATGTACCTCACAAGACATCTGCAGCAGCTGGAAAGGCCACAGAAGTACCTCACAAAGAGGATTACTGGCCTCAAACAAATGCCCTACACTGACCGCCTCAAAAAACTCCAGCTTTACTCTGTAGCATATCACCTACTCCGAGGTGATCTCTGCCTAACATATAAAGCTATGTCAAACCCAGAGCTGTTGGACATGCTACACCTAAAGAAATCCCAATGCCTCCAAGCTACACACTCTAGAGACCTAAACCTTTTCACCATAATAAACAGGACACACTGGAGGGATAGATTCCTGTCCCAGAGACTTCCTATACTCTGTAACAAGCTACCCATCTATGTCAAGCAAAGTTCTTCATTAGCACTCTTCAAGAAAAATCTTGAGTGGATGGGAAATAGGAAATACACCCCAGGGATCACTTCTGCATCTCTGCTGGACAATGGCATAGGAAAATAACTTTCTTGGGTGGCGTAAGCTATGGAACCTTGCTGGCTAGGCTTATGTAGGCACTTGGGCCGATAGCCTAGTACCTACCTATGAACCTATGAACCCATGAGTCCCATCTGGGGTGATATAATCTTCTAGCTTATCAGTGGGAGCGGTAAGCACTAGGTAGCCTATCTACCATAAAAGGAGTGGTTTCTATTCCAGAAATTGTAGTCATTGGCCATTTGGGCAGTTTTTCCATCTCTCTCAACTTTTTGGGTTTAAAAGCCTGCATATGAGCTTGTTTCCCACTTTTCCTGTAACTAGTCTAGTCCAGATACAGATTTGCTGTATTCAGGACTGTTTGTAAGCTTCTGAGCCCCCCAAGCCTTTCTAGTTTGGAGGGAAGCCTTCTTGCTTATCAGTAGGAGTGGTAGGCACTAAGGAGCCTATCGATCACAAGAGGAGTGGTTTCTGGCCCAGAAATTGTAGTTTATTGGCCATTTGGGCAGTTTTTCCATCACTCTCAACTTTCTGGTTTAAAAGCTCACGTTTAAGCTTGTTTCCCATCTTTCCTGTAACTAGTCTACTCCAGATACTGACTTGCTTTATCCAGGACCGTTTGTAAGCTTCTGAGCAGTGCCTAAGTCTGCTCTTCCATTTTTCCCCTAGATTTACTATTTCTCTCCTCTCCTGCACTTTTACTAGCTTATTAGTCTGGCACTTTACCAGACTTGTTATAGCAATTATTGTAGCACACAAAAGTGCTACCAGCACTAAACATTCTACAAGGAAACATCTCCAGTACTTATTATTAATACCCACCCCTCCAGGCATGTCTAAAGGTCAGTTTCCTGTGCTTTCTCCTATTAACCTGGTGAACTTGGGCATCCTAAGGCAATGTAGCAACTGCCTCATGTACACCGACAACTCTCTCCTCTTACCACCCAACACTCAAACATGTGAGAGATACAGATATATCCAAATTGGAAGCCACGCACTCTCCAGCCAAGACTGGAATAGCTGGTCAAGAGAAGGTCAACACTTGCACCACACCACATGGAACACATAGCCCTCCAGAACACACACCAGCACTGCCTTCACATAAAAACAAACCACACACCCACCTTCATGGAGGCTTTCAACAAAAGTCTACCCAAACAGCAGGGACCTCCAAGGCAGAAACACACTCGACCACCACAACACAACACTAACCACAAGACACATAACTCTCCTAAACAGTGTGCCACTCAACCAAAGCCCCTAAGGCAAAACAGCATGCCCAACACACTAGTCATAGGTGACTCAGTAGTGAGGCACATTGTTGTCCCACTCATTAGGTTGAATAAGGAGAAAGTAACAGTAAGCTGTCTGTCAGGTGCCAGGATTCACCACATAATGTATGCACTCAGGTCACTCAACAACAGGTACAAATATGACTAAGTCATTGTACATGTGGGTGTGAATGACCTGAGACATACCTTCCTGGACTACATGAAAAGAGACATGGAGGAGCTCTCGGATTATGTAACCCAGGCGGGTATGACCCTAGCCTTGAGCAGCATCCTACCATCACCCAGAATGATACCACAGTACAAGCAGAAAATTATTGATTTCAACAACTGGCTAAGTTTCTGGTGTTATTCTAAGGGGATCCAGTATCTGTCTGCCTGGGATGACATGACTGACAGACCTCAATTCTTTGCCAGAGATGGCCTGCATCTGTCACCCCTGGGCTTCCTGATACTGCCCAAGGCTCTTGCCACCCCTATATTGCCTTTTTTTAGGTGGTGTTCCAAAGAACAAATTACCAACATAACAGCTACAAACAAATGTAATCTGAAGGTCATGCTGCTCAACGCTAGAAGTCTAACTCTCATAATACACTCGCTTGAAGCACTCCTTAACATGGAGAACATCGACATTTGTGCTGTAACAGAGACCTGGTTCAGGGCAGCAGAAAGCAGCCCTACACTACCAGGCTATAACTCATTCCACACCTTTCGGCCCCAGAACTTGGACCAAAGCTCCAAAGGCCGTGGTGTTTCCATATTTATAAAGGATGCGCACACCTCCAGACTAGTAGCCCAACATAATGCATCAGAGATACTTCAGGTGTAGCTAACATTGGGAAAGACAGCGATTCAGGTCATAGCCTCCTTTATGTCCCCAACCATGTCCCAAGACTCATACTCCATGTCCTAAGCACCCTGGAGAATATTATGTCGCAACCTAACACTCTCATACTAGGCAACTTCAACTACCCCTCCATCAACTGGGAAAACTACTCATGTACCAATACACTTGCCCAACATTTCCTGGAGTTCATCAAGTTCCAATGTCCTGGACCAGCTCATTCTTACCCCCACTAGAGGTAGCAACATCCTTGACCTGGTCATTACTAACATGGGCGACATTGCCCTACACCAATAGTCTACTCCTCCCTGGATAGATCCAAACACAAACTAATCACCTTGAAAATCCACATCCCTCCCAAACCCCCCCCCCCCGCAAAGATAACCACCATGAAAAACTTCTCCAAAGCTAACTTTGGGTTCCTAAAATAGAGGTAGCTAACTTCACAGCACCCACGCAAATGGAGAATAGTTGCATGACCGAATCATACACCAATGCACTGTACGAACACGTACACAAATTCATGGATCTCGCCATATCCAATAGAACCAAGATGCTGTCCTCCAAAAAAAGGAAGCCAATCTGGTGGTTCCCTGCTAAAAACAAACTCTACAACAGAAGGAGGAAACTGATGCTGAAAAAGGTGAGGTCTCAAGACTGGAAAAACTCCCTTATCAGCCTCAACAAAATGTTAAGATCCCTCATAAATTCCTCTAAAGCTAGCTACGAAAACAGAATTGCAGAAGATAGTAAAGACAACCACAAGGCCTTCTATAGTTATGTAAAGAATCTCCACGGCAATACCCAGATTTGTTCTGAGCTACTGCACAATGGTACCTCCTATACCGAGCCAACAGATATTGCCAATATACTGTCTGACAGATTCAGTGCCAAATATTCCCCTCCCCCCAAAGGACCAATCACAATACCAGCAGATTGCCAGACACCCAGTATTACAGCTCCACAGGTTAAAACAGCACTGTCCAAAGCCAAGAATTCAGCTTCTATGGGACCTGACAATATCCCTGACTGTGTTCTACATGAACTACAGAGTGAACTGGCAACTCACTTGTGTGTCCTGTTCAATCTCAGCCTCACTTCAGGTTTTGTCCCTTCCAAATGGCACACTACTACAGTCATCCCTCTCCACAAGGGAGGAGCAACTACAGACCCTGGGAACTATCGCCCCATTAGCCTGATGAGTCTGATATGCAAAGCTATGGAACACATCATCATGGACCTAATAAACAAGGATATAGGGAATCTCCAAACTCTGGATCCCACACAGTTTGGTTTTGTGAAGGGTAGTCATGCCTGATCAGCTTGGCTGACTTCTTTGAGTCAGTCATCAGAGCTGTGGAAGAAGGCAAGGTGGTACATACAGCCTACCTTGATCTGGCCAAAGCCTTTGATACCATTCCCCACTCAGGAATCATAGAAAAACTCATTAAGCTAGGCATCATCCCCTATATCACTAGGTGGGTTGCAAACTGGCTCACAGATAGAACCAAAAAACAAGCGACAGTTGAATAAAAAACACCTTTATGAAACACAAAGCTTTCGGGAAAAACACCCTTTCTCAATGATTAACATAAGGTTCATTAAAACATCCATTTAAATACACACCCAAAAGACATCATATGACCTGCAGCCAAGATCACATGACCAAACCTTGCAAATAAAAAAATAATTTTATATACATTATTACCTTACTTATAAACAATATAAAAATCTCATACAATAAAAAAACTGTATACATAAAAATATATGAAAAATATATGTGTATATATATATATATATATATATATATATATATATATATATATATATATATACACATTATTATTTTAACTTAGTATGTTGTATATTGACCAATATAGGTTTCAAAGAGACAGCTGTATTCAAACCTGGGTACACATCAGCTGACAAACGTATAATCCATTCATATTCCCTTATATCCAACAAATTACTTAAATCTCCATCTCCAAGAGGTTTACTTACTACATCTATAACCCTGAATTTAATTTTATGGTCTGATCCATGATCTCTAATATGCTTATAAAGGGCATTATTTTCACTTCCTCTCCTAATTTCTGACTTATGTTCTATAATACGCTCTTTGAGCTTCCTTGTTGTTTTCAGGGTTATAGATGTAGTAAGTAAACCTCTTAGAGGTGGAGATTTAAGTAATTTGTTAGATTATAAGGGAATATGAATGGAGTATATGTTTGTCAGCTGATGTGTACCCAGGTTTGAATACAGCTGTCTCTTTGAAACCTATATTGGTCAATATACAACATACTAAGTTAAAATAATAATGTGTATATATATATATATATATATATATATATATATATATATATATATATATATATATATATATATATATATACATATATTTTTCATATATTTTTATGTATACAGTTTTTTTATTGTATGAGATTTTTATATTGTTTATAAGTAAGGAAATAATGTATATAAAATGAATTTTTTATTTGTAAGGTTTGGTCATGTGATCTTGGCTGCAGGTCATATGATGTCTTTTGGGTGTGTATTTAAATGGATGTTTTAATGAACCTTATGTTAATCATTGAGAAAGGGTGTTTTTCCCGAAAGCTTTGTGTTTCATCACAGATAGAACCCACAGTGTGAAAGTAGCTGACTCCAAGTCAGACTGCCAACTAGTCACGAGTGGAGTCCCACAGGGTTCAGTCCTGGATCCTCTTGGTATCTACTTCTCTGAAGTTCAGGCCAACATTAAGAGACTCTGGCTGACAAAGTTTGCAGACAATTGCAAGTTGGGAGCTATTATTAACTCTCCAAGTGATGTTGACATCCTACAGAATGGCCTCACTGAGACCAACGACTGGTGTCAGAACCATGACCTTAAGCTCAATGCCAAAAAATGTGTCGTCATCCCCTTTGGGAAAAACCCGGTTCCCATGAATTACCACAATGATGGTAGTCCACTGAACACAGAAAGCGTTATAAGAGATCTGGAGACACAGGTTGACAGGAACCTCTCTTTTGATCGCCACATTGCCACTGTGGTCAGAAAGTCCTTCTACGTGGCACATCTCATTACTAAGGGTTTTGCATCCAGGAAGAAAGAGGTCATTGTCTCCCCCTACTCTTCCATCATTAGGCCAATCATCGAGTACAATGCCCCATTTGGCATGTACCTCACTAGACACCTGCAACAACTGGAGAGTTCACAAAAGTACCCCACAAAGAGGATCCTAGGCCTTAAACACGTCCTATATGGACAGACTCAAAAAACTCCAACTATTCTCTGTCTCATATCGCCTACTTAGAGGCAATCTCTGCTTGACTTACAAAGCCATGTCTGATTCAGCTCTGTTAGAAATGCTACATCTAAAGAAATCCCAATCCCTCCACACTACATGCTCCAGAGACCTCAACCTCATTACCACAATCAACAGAACGTACTGGAGGGACAGGTTCATAACCCAGGGACTGCCCATGCTATGGAATAGACTTCTCATACATGTTAAGCAGAGCACCTCGCTGACCCTCTTCAAGAGAAATCTTGATGAGTGGATGTGAAATAGAAAATTCACCCTGGGGATACTTCCAGTGGCTCTACTCGACAGAGGCACTGGAAACTAAGGTTGGGTGGCACAATGCCAGGGAAATCCTATGGCTAGGCTTGTAAAGTCCCCAGGTCTATTAGCCTAGTACACACCTATGAACCTATGAAAACCTCAAAGCTGGATCTACCCATACACCCAGTTCCTTAAATGAATCTAAATTTTCAATTACTGCATGCTATATTATACACCTTTTAATTGATGTCTTCCAAACCTCATACATTTAGTTTTTGATGTATTTATCAGCATATTATTCTCCTGTGCCCAAATGGTCAATTTAGTCAAGTTCTTTTGCAGACATATATGTAACACAAGTAATCCGCTTACCAAATTTCAA
>NC_056737.1:1961563885-1961593885 GCF_019279795.1 Protopterus annectens
TGATATTTCTACTTGTACTTATAGGAAACGGGTGCAGGACGAAGCATGCATCCCAGGCACATCTATAAAAGGTATAGCAAAAAGTCAGTTCCCAAGGGCTAGTAGACCAACTACAGATGAGGCTGTCTATAGAGTGAGTGTTGAACAAATGAATAAGGAATTTGAACAAAGGAATTCTGAAAGTGCTCTTTTAATGGAAGTACATGATGATGTAATCATAGAAAGAAGGGGCAAGGCATGACCCCCCCCCCTTCGGATAATGCTGTGGTGAATGGCACTTATCAGAACAGATGAATGGTAACGGCTTGGAGAATAGTAAAAATCAAAATAAGAATGAAAGCAAAAAATCAAAATAAGAATATACGTTATTTGTCAAACTATAATTCTAGAATGAAAGGAGTTATTGATATCATCAGACAAAACTGGCCAGTATTAATCTATTCCAGAATTAAAATATTTAGGAGAAAATCCTAAATTTGCATACAGGAGAAATAAAGATCTGAAGCAACATCTTTGTTACAAAGATTTGAGATTTAGAAAGGGTGGTTGCCCTGCTAGGCGAAAATGTACTTTTCCTCATTAAAGACTAAATGTATTCATCCGGTTACTGGGAAGGAGCATTTATTTCTTTAGCTACATGCATCATGAAAAATATAACTTAATCAGGCAGTTTGCGATGTTTGCCCTGGATTTTATGTAGAAAAAAGTAACAGAAGACCAAAAGACAGAATTTTGGAACATTTATCTGACATTATGTGAAAGGCTTTGATCAATTCATTGGCTAAGCATGCACTGGATATTGGAGTACAATTTAAGCTTAAAGTTATACAAAATGTTAGGTTTGGCTTGACAGAGGGTGTGATCTTGGTTTAGAAACAGATGCTGCATAATTAAATTGGATTACTTGTTTGAATGCTGATCAAAAAAACCTAGACTGAATTCAGCAGTTAGTATTACACTACTGCTAAAAAACTAACAAATTAATTCATAAACGACTGCCTGGCTGCATCATATTTCTTGTTATAATTGTTATTTTTTATAATATTGTAATATCTTTAAATGTTTTGTATAAATTTTTATTCTTTATAAGAGAGCATATGCATTTAAGTTAGGAAAGTTTTTGGTTGACACTATCATGGGTTGATGTGCATAAAAGTGATTTAATTAAACGTCAATATATGACTTGGACATGTTATTTCCTATGGTCATGCAATGCATATCTGTCTTCTTACATAGACTTCATATGCAGTTTACAGTAGAGAAGTACTGCAGTTAGGCAAAACGGCCTAAAGCCAAATGAAACAAAGATGATGTGATGTCATTACCAGGACTATTTCAGCTGTGTAATTACAAAAAGAACCCGAATACATTTTTATGATTCTCGTGGCTTTGAACCACAGTATAACAAGGATTTAGACATACTGCAAAATGCGCTTTGAGAATAGCAAAAATCAAAATAAGAATGAAAGTAAAAAAATCAAAATAAGATTGGTGTTAACTGATAAGACAAGCCTATGAAAATAACATGGGTACTAAATGCATTTTAAAGGGGGAAAAAACGGATTGTAAATAAGGCTAATACCACGATTTATTGCACTACAATGAACTAGTAGCAACTGTTGCTTTCTCTCTTTTTTTTTTTTTTTATTTATTTTCTCACAAAACACCCAACTATATACAAGGCAACGGAGAAAAAATTAAATTGTTATACACAACATAATCAGAAGTAACTTGATATAAAGAAACATTTTGACACAACATTTGTCAACTTTTTTCTATACATGTTCATAACTCTCAACCTAGAGACATCAGAAATTTGGACAAGGCCCATGAAATACAGGTACAACTGGCCAAAACTCGGGATGCTGATTAACATAAAATTTGCATACATAAACCATGCAACCCCACAGACACCGATGGAATTGTGGGATACCAACAAGAAGATTGGTCACTAAATAAGAAATAATTGCAGACATTTGAATTTCTGACTTCATATCCCTCGGAAAATACATAATAATGCAAAACCTGTTATTGCTCTTGTAAACTCAGATAATTGCTAGCATATTTAAAATGTGTCCCTAGTTTTTTGGCCTTTCTCCAACTCCCACCATTATTTTTGGCTTTGTTCAGATGTCTTGATCTGAGTGACTGATAGGCATGGTCACAAGTTTGCTTTTAATGTAGTTGCAGTGTCACAAGTTTGCTTTTAATGTAGTTGCAGTGTCAGGCTGTTACACTATGTTTCACAGGGGGACAGACTACAGGCGCCGCCAAGATCTTTTGGTCTGATGCATTTTTTTTTTTTTTTTTTTTTTTTTTTGAAATGTGGACAACAGAAATCCTTATCAATGCATGAGTAAGAGAAGTATAGATTACCCCATTTATAGAGGGCACTACACTTCAGTCGTCTACTACAAAAGTTTTAACTCTTCCATATGCAATGCTCAGTGATGCCAAACAATGTAATCAAAAAGAATTATGTGATAGATTACTGATATTTCAAATGGAAATATAACGGATCAATACAGACTGCCAGTCATGAACAACACTACAGGCAGATTGCCTCTCTTTCTCCCCTCCCTGCTAACTGCTCACAAATATTCTGAGTTGCCTTCTCACAAGCAGTCACACTTTGTTAGGTTTCTAGTGTCACCACACTGGAAGTACAAGCAACTGTCACTTGCACTGCGGTTGTTGGAATGGGGCTGCTGATGCTACACTTTTAAAGCAATGACATGTCAGCAGCTAGACGGCATTTTTGTGTAGTAGAGATAACAGACATTTGCCCCCCCCCCCATTATTTTAGCTTTATCAAGATTTCTTGTGCTATGAGACTGAGAGGTATTGCCTGTCATCCAGCTGTGCCGCACACATACTATAGGTGAAAGCAGTCAGTGAAAACTAGCAAATAAGCAATGAAGCATATCTCCATTCTTTTATTAGGGAAATAATGAATAAAAGCAGAGTACGCACATTCGTGCTTACACCAAGATATTTAGTCCGAACAAATAAAGTACAACAAAACTGTTCAGTCTACTTCTATTTTTTTTCTAACAGAAGTGTTGTTTGGAATGGGAATCTGCTTCATCACCACTTCATCTAAGCTATTTGTGCTGAAATTCCGGACAAAGTAAAATAACTGTATATGCTTTTTCGGGGGTCACCTCCTAGGACTGACGAGCAGCAGTATACAGTCGAGAGCATTGCGAGCAGTCGATCACATATTGGGATTGTAACGCCAACCGTGTTGGGTGTAGTAGGGCTCAAGCTCCCTTAATTGTTGGCTCATGTTATGTTTTGCATTGGCCGCCATAGCTAAGTGGATGTGTCGAGGTGAGTGGTCAGTGAGTAAATTCTGTTTCCAATTAATCGATGTGGGGGAAAAATAAAATGCAAGCAACATCTTAAAGGATTATGCAACCTCCGAGTCTACAGCATATTTATTCTTGAAATGAGTGAAACATGGACATTTATGCTGCAGCCCGCAGAGAAAGGGTATAAAGAGAAAAAGGAAAGGCAAAGACTTGTTGTATTGTGTTTGGTTTGTACGATCATCTGAAGTTAAGTTAAAATAAAAATAAAATAAAATTGGGACGAAGACAAGAGAAGGAAAGAAGACATGCATGCGGACATGTGCTGAAATAGGATTGTCTACGAACAAATACTGAAACATGTTTCACAGTTCACGGACAGTAATTGTAGCTGTTCTTAATACTTGTATTGTTTAACGTAGCTGAGATGATTGAAATCTGCACGATGACATGATTAGTTACACCTGTATGGTGAACGCTGTGAGGTGACAGTAACATTGAATATGCATTGATTTTTCTTCCTCAGACGGGTGCTCAAATATCCCAGTAGCACAACACTAACTTCTGTGTTCTTCAATAAGCAGAAGCAAAATATACTCACTGGAAGTAGCAAGCTTCTTGTTCATGTTGTGGTCTCAAAATCAACTGCGTGCCCAAACGATGTACACAACATTTATACGTCTACACGTTACAGAGTCCTGAGTAATGATATGCATCTACTAGCAATGTTATCAACACCCATGGTTTGAAACTCATGGCCTAGTCTCAGTCTGGCAAGCAGTCAGCCACTGCCTCACAAAGCTGATGTCATCACCCATACCTCTGCATGTTAATGATGTACTGACAATGCGTGATGACATTGGCCATAACTTAAAATTGTGAATTAAAAAAAAATTCAGAAATCAAGGGGGGGCCACTCGGAAATTCATGGCACCCCATTATTTTGCCCTCAAAACTGGTAAATACAGAGGAATTTGGTATGGTTGTGAGGTATGAGAGTATTAGGTGTTAGATCTTAACAATGCATTCCATTTATTTTAATGCATTAAAAACAGCAGAAAGTTCTAGGAAGGCATGCTCAGTAGGAGAAGAATCACATTTCCGTTTCCTAGTAATAAATCTTTCTAGCAACTGGTAGCAAACTCCTTGCTTGTTCTTTTTTGCCACAAATGCAAGAAAGTACAGTTGTGCAAATAAAGTTACCATTACAGTAGATGCTTGAATGATCACTGCTGCAATAGCTTTAGCTATATGGGTTACATATACCTTTCCAAATAAAACAACCATCTAGCCAGCTAACAAAGCTTCAGGGCACCTTCTATGCACCCAAACTGTCAGGCAGCTCAAGTGGAGACCACTAAAACAGCTTGCCATTTAGAGTTTTCCTACCAACAGAGAGAGGGAGGCTGAGCCCTGAAAAGACAATAGTAATTAAATACATACATATATGCATGCATGCATAAATGCTCACACACTGGCATAAAAAACAAGGGGGATGATGGGAAGGAGTTGTTACTGTGGCAGTGATCATTCGAACATCTACTGTTATAGTAAGTTTTACTTGTACAATTGCACTATGTTCATCATACTGATCACTGCTCCTGCAGCCTTAGCTATATGGGTAGACTACCCTAGCTTACTACACTTGGGAGGTGGATGGAGAAAAATGAAGAACGGTCCTAGCAAATCCTGACTTGGACCTAGAGAAGGAACCAAACTTACAGTGCTTTGTAAAGGTATGTACAGAGGACCAAGAAGCAGCTTTTAAAAAACTTCTAGAATCCAAGCCTTTCCAAAAAGCCACAGAGTGGGTCTTGACCCTGACTAGAATACTTATGTTGTGGTGAGTACACAAAAAGGCAATAGCCTTAGACAACCATTTGGTAATAGTTTGTTTTGACACAAACTGGCCCTTTTCACTTTTACAAGAAATGAACCGATATGAAAATCTGAAAGATTTAGTTCCATCAAGACAGTACCAGAGTGGTCTGTGGACATCCAAAGTATGGAGTATCCTTTCTCCCTCATTTTTAGATTCAGGAAAGAAGAGAGGGAGATAGACAGTTTGGCTTAATGTAAACGTGGATACCATTTTAGGCATAAAAAAAGGGATTCATTCGCAAAGAAAGCCTGACCTTGGATAATGAACCCCGATACTCTTCCTGCAGAGGTTAAAGCAATGGAAGAAATGTTAGCTTCTCTAATATAAAATAGAGATCCCAAGGAGGGGACACTAGTTTACTTGGGGGCCTCTAATGCAAAACCCCTTTCAAAAGTATTTTAACATTAGACTGCATTAACAGAGGAGGATCAATGGGCAGACGTGCTGAAAGGGCAGAAAAATGAACAGTGATAAAGAAATAAGAACTAGCAAGAAATAGTAACTTGCACAAATATTGCAAAACCAGAGAACACCTAGGCCTGAATGGGTGCTGGTTATGTTGTTGTCATCAACTAGAAAATGTTTTCCATTTGCTAATATAAAAGTTTTCTAGTAGCACCTGCTGCACATCAGAAAACGAGTGCCTGAAAGGAATTAAGACCCTATCATTCAGGCAGTCAACTGAAGTTGACTGATTTTGGAGTGTATCAAACACCCCTGTTCTTGTGCGAGTAGATCTAATCTGTGAGGAAGCTTGCGATAACTGGCCATGGCCATTTCCAAATGCTTGTGGTAATTGGCCCTGGCCATTTCCAAAAGAAGGAAGAACCAACCACGGGAGTCACCACAATGGATTTGGGGTGTTCCTTCTGAATCTTCACAAGTACCCTAGAGATTAGTGGAAAAGCATGCAGGAATATTCTTGTCCAAGGGCAAAAAAAGGCATCTGTCTTCAAGGCCTTCTTGCATGAAGTCTTAGAACAAACTTGCCAGTTGATTGTTCAGGGAGTAGGCAGGCAGGTCAGGTAGAGGAACTCCCCACAGATGAATTAAATCTTGGAAAACCTCCTGATTTAGTTTCCACTCATGAGGGTTTGCCTGGGTCCTGCTCAGCTTGTATGTCACACAATTCTGCTCTGACAGAATGCCTGAAGGGTAAAGACTGTGCTGTGAAGCTATATCCAAACCCAACACACCTAGTCTGCAAAGGGGGGTATGACAGGTTTCCCTCCTGCTTGATGTACCATGACTATAGTACTGTCTGTAACAATTTTAGGAAGTCCTGAGGACCAAGGATGATTCAGAAAGTGGAGTACCTTAATCAGGGAAAGCATCACTGATATTTATGTGGCGGAATCGGTCTTTGGTGTCCCACACATACTGTACTTTTATCCCTCCTGAAACTGCTCTCAAAGCAAAGTTCAAGACATATGTCGCGACTGACTACTTTGGAAGAGGGAGGAAGAAATGGAGACCTGGATTTAAGGATATATGTTGCTGACACCAAAAGATTTATCTTCTGGTAAACCCCAGCAATGGGATTTGAAAAGAAAGGATCTTGGTGCTGGGATGAAAGAAACTTCAGATACCATTGTATCGTTCTCATGTGGAGTCATGAGGATCATAGAAGCCATGAGATGCAAAATCCTTATGTACTCCCTCGCAGTGACCAAAATTTGAGTGGAAAACCTTACATATAGATCTATTTTTTCCTGTGGAAGAAAAGCTCTTTGAACTGAGGTGTCTAACTGACATCCAAGGCACACAATCCTGTCTGACTGAAGAACGACTTGAATGTTTTCTTTGAATTACAGCTTGTGTAAGAGATCTTTCATCAAATACAGAGATTCCTGTCACATTGAAAAGACTCCACAAAGATAAGCAAGTTGTCTAAATATGGAAAAATGTGAACACTCTATAGCCTGCAATGGGCTACAATGGGAGCCAGGTGCAGTGGACAGTCCAAACGGTAAGACAGAGAACTAAATGTGATCCAGACATGCAAAACCTTAAGAGACATATGAAGTGTGGATGAATAGGGATGGGGATAAGCATCTTTTGAGTCTAGTTTTACCAGTGACATCATTCAGAACTTTGGCACCATCACAAAAAGGTTTAGGAAAAAAAGTTCCACAACTGGTCTCCATTCATTTTCTTTCTTGGGCACTAAAAACATCCTTGAATAAAAACCTACAACTGGGAAGGAGAAACTGGTTCTGTCACTCATTGGGACAGCACGTGATGAAGAACCAGTGGAAACAAAAGTGTCTAAACTGTAGGATTAGAAATGATCTCTGGACATGATCTTCAGAACCCATTTGTCTGAAATAGTCTGTTGTCAAAGTGAAAATGGAGGTTCAGACTTTCTGGAAGAAAAAAGCAGCCAAGGCGTGTGGGGGGGGGGGGTCACAAGATCTCTTAAACAGTCAGACTCTGACTGTCCTTTGTTTTTAGGAGGTTCAAGGCTACTTTTTGGAACCCCCTTGCATTTCTTCTGTCTTTTTTGCCGCAACTGGATAAAGAATTAAAGAACCCCTTAGAAAAATTGGAAAAGAAGGGCTGAAATAATCTTACAGATTCCCTGGATCAGCTTACTCCTTTCATCAAATTTTCTTGTCACCTCTGCAGCAGACGGACCAAAAAATAAGCACCAAGCCTCCATCTATCCTCAAAAGCCTTAGAGAAGCAGTCTTCCGCGGCAGTAAAGCTCTGAAGGGCTTAGCACCCAAACTTGTCTTTTATAGTCAGCTCAGCTCAAGCTGCCTGACACCGAGTGCCTGGAAGGTGCCCTGAAGCTTTAGAAGTTGGGTGGCTGTTTTACCATTGACAGGATATAACCCATTTAGCTATGGTTACCGTGGAAGTGATCAATAAGATGAAAATTCATTGATGTTATTAAATAAGATAGCATAACAATTGTTGTACATCTGTATCCATATATTTATGGCTACACATATACATCTATATGGATTCAGTTCAGAAGCTCGAAATACTGAAATCTCGAATTTCAGTACATATAGCCCAAGAAGCCGAATCCACATAATAGCAAAAGTTTAGAAGTGCAAAATTCAAAACCTCGAATACCGGAGGTTTTGAATTTCGCGCTTCTAAAGTTCACTATGGTCATGTATTCAGGTAAGTGTGTGTGTGTGTGTGTGTGTGTGTGTTAAGGGGTATGGGTAGGGGCTATGGTGTTTGTCAGTGTGTTTTGTTGCTGTGATGTGTGTGTACGAAGAGAAAGTAGCTTGTGTGGTGGTGTTGTGTGTGTGTTTGTATGTATGTATGTATGTAGTGAGACCTCGAAGTGAGAATATTTATGTAGGGGGGGTGTGGCGGGTGAAGCCCTGCTTTCATGTAGTAGAGTGATTGTGTGTTTGTGTGGTGGATGGTGTGTGTGTGTGTATGTAGTAAAACCGCAAAATTCAAAATCTCTGGTATCAGAGGTTTTGAATTTCGCGGTTTTTACTTTTCATTGTTTTGTGGATTCAACTTCTTGGGCTCGCGATACTGAAATTCGATATTTCAGTATTTCGAGCTTCTGAAGTGAATCCATCTATACATACAAAATGTATTGTGTTTTCGCCTTTTTATGAGAGTCGTTACCAAGGAAATAGCCATTTTGTATACTTTAGTGTCCAGGTACTGAAACTATTTGTTGTACGTCCATTGAAAGCAAGACTGACACTAAGCACATTTACTAATGATGGCCATACAGAATCTTCATAAAATGCTGCATTTGCTGGGCTCAAGGCAGACAATGGTGGATTTGTGGATTAAATGCCTTTAATATACTGAGAAATTTTGCTCAGAGACTGGGAAGTATGCACAGGGAAGTAATTTAAAGGATTTTGACATTTGTACATGGATAGTGCCACAATGCTTTCATAGCCTTGTCATTCATATATACATTTTTTTTTTCTTGGGACATTTTTTAAATGTACAAGCTTTGTAAAGTTTTTCATTAAACCACAGCATAAAACACATCACCCATATAAATATCTAAACCTATATATATATATATATATATATATATATATATATATATATATATATATATATATATATATATACATACATACATACACACACACATATACATAATTATATATATACAAAATATATATCTCTACACATCTATATAAATTTATACATCTATAAGTACACACATTCTACATACATAATACACACATATACACTATACATTTAAATCTAGTTATGTACATACATTATATATATATATATATATATATATATATATATATATATATATATATATATATAGATAGATATCGGGGTGCTACAAAATCCTGAAACCCACAATCTTGAAAGTTCAAAATACTGACAATTCAAAATATTGAATCTCATAATACTGAAAAACACACAGGATACGAACACTTTCTATATTTCAGCACAAGTACATGCAGAAACAAATACAAGACAAACCATATTACTCTTCTACAAGTATAAGCAGGGGGGCAAGCCCTCCTGTGCCCTACATGTGGGGGGACTGCACCCCCCCATACCCCCTGCAACTTAAATATATGAATTCCGAGATTACACCACTACACTAAGTGCAATCTCGGAATTGATGTATTTAAGTAGCAGGGGGTGTGGGGGCACAGCCCCCTACATAGAGGTGCAGGGGAACTTGCTTCCCTGGTTACAGTTGAAGGGTAAAATGTTTCTGTATGTACTTGTGCTAGAATATTGTTGGCATCCTGTGTGTTTTCAGTATTCCGAGATTCAGTGTTTTGAGTTTTCAGTATTTTGAACTTTCAAGAGTTTGGTCAAAGGATTTTGGGTTTCAGGATTTTGTAGCACTCCCACATTACACACTCCCACATTACACACACACACACACACACACACACACACACACACACACACACACACACACACACACACACACACACACACACACAAGCAGATTGCGCCTTTAATGCATTCATTGTCTCACTTGCACTTTGGGTACTCTATACCACCCTAAGGCCTCAGTATTCATAACAGACACTTAACAGTTTACTGGCTGTCTAGCCCAAGTATTGAGGAATCATTATTTCTTATACCCTCTTGGAGTACTGGGCAGATGACGGTACCGGATTTTGTCTGGTCTCTGATAACATTTTTGTTTTTCTAATCACCTAGGATTACAGTCAGTCAAGAATGTCTGTGTTTCATACTCATTCATCAGAAAATTCACATTGTTGCAAGACCAGTCTTAGTAACAAAAAGAATTAGAGTAATATTTTAAAATTGTCCCTGATTTTTTGGCCTTTATCCCCCCCCCCCCATTATTTTTGGATTTGTCCTCGATTTCTCAGCAAAGAAGTTGGGAGCTATGGTCCTGAGTCACGGGATGCATCAGAAAACAAATGTAAAGAGCTGGACTTAAATCATTAGTCACAGTAAAGTCAGGGTTGCTGAGACATGCATATCTTTCTGCATAAATATCCAGTAACCTACTTTGATTCACTGTAGAGTGTGTTATGGCTTCATGCCAATAAAGCCTTCATAGGTAGGTACTAGGCTATCGGCCCTAGGGCCTATACAAGCCCAGCCAAAAAGGTATCCTGGCTTTTGTCACCCAAGAAAATTATTTTCCTGTGCCACTGTCGAGCAGAGCCACAGAAGTGATCCCCGTGGTGAATTTCCTATTTCCCATCCAATCATCAATATGGTTCTTGAAGAGTGCTAATGAGGAGCTTTGTTTGATATAGATAGGTAGTTTATTCCAGAGTATGGAAAGTCTCTGGGACAGGAATCTATCTCTCCGGCATGTTCTGTCTATTGTGGTGACAAGGTTTAGGTCCCTAGAGCGTGTAGCACAGAGGGATTGGGATTTCTTTAAGTGGAGCATGTCCAACAGCTCTGGGTTTGACATAGCTGTGTATGTTAGGCAGAGATCACCTCTGAGTAGGCGATGTGCAACGGAGTAAAGCTGGAGTTTTTTGAGACTGTCTGCGTAGGGCATCTGTTTGAGGCCGGTAATCCTCTTTATGAGGTTTTTCTGCAGCCTTTCCAGTTGTTGTAAATGTCTTGTTAAGTACACACCAAAAGGGGCGTTGTACTCTATAATGGGTCTAATGAGTGATGAGTAGAGGGGAACAATTACCTCTTTTTCTGGATGAGAAACCTTTTGTGATGAGGTGTGCCACGCAAAAGGATTTCCTGACTACTGTGGCGATGTGATTATCAAAGGAGAGATTACTGTCCACCTGTGTCCCAAGGTCTCTTATCACACTTTTGGTGTTAAGTATTCTACCGCTTATGTTATAGTTTATGGGTACAGAGTTTTTACCAAAGTGGATGACAATGCACTTTTTGGCATGGAGCTTGAGGCCATGGCTTTGACACCAGGCATCTGTCTCAGTGAGGCCCTTTTGTAGGATGTCCACATTGTTAGGAGTTTCGATTATGGCTCCTAGTTTGCAGTCATCTGCAAACTTCATTAGCCAAAGACCTTCTGTGTTAGCCTGTACTTCAGAGAAGTAGATACCACACAGGAGAGGACGAGGACTGGACCCTGTGGTACTCCACTTGTCACTGGTCTGAAGTCAGATTTGGAGTCTGCTACTTTCACAGTGTGGGTTCCGTCAGTGAGCCAGTTGGCAACCCATTTTGTGACATAGGGATTTATACCTAGTTTAGTGAGTTTATCTATAACTCCAGAGTGGGGAATGGTGTCAAAAGCCTTGGCAAAATCTAGATAGGCTGTGTGAACCACCTTACCCTCGTCTACGGCTTTGGTGACTGCTTCAAAGAAGTCTATCAGGTTTAGGAGACATGATCGGCCTTTTACAAACCCGAACTGGGTGGGATCCAGAGTTTGGAGATTATCAATGTCTTTGTTTATAAGTTCCATGATGATACGTTCCATGGCCTTGCAGACCAGGCTTGTCAGGCTAATGGGGCGGTAGTTCCCAGGGTCCGTGGTGGCTCCCCACTTGGGGGGTGGGATAACAGTCACGCTGCGCCATTCAGCAGGCGCAAAGCCTGAGGTGAGGCTATGACTGAACATGGTACTTAGGTGGGGTGCCAGTTAATTCTGTAGTTCATGTAGAATGCAGCCTGGAATGTTGTCTGGTCCCATGGATGTTGTGTTCTTGGCTTTGGAGAGTGTGGAGAGAGAGTTTGGTTTTTGGAGATTACTTCTTAGCAGATCTAGGGACATGTCCAGGTGCTCCAAGTGGTCTGGTGGAAAAGTCACAAGTTTTGGCACTACAATTCACAGAAATTCCACTGTTCTCTTTTAAAAGCTGGAGGTTTCATAGGCTTGGCACTGGAAATGCTCTCTCATTAAGGAATATCCTCAAAGGACAAGCCCTTTGAGGAAGTGGAATACGTTAGGTGTCCTCACTATCTGTCCTATACGAGAACAGAAAGGACATCTGGCATTTGTAGTCCGGCTCCTCAGCCTCATCTCCTGAAACTCAGTCACTGCCTCTCACAGGTGAGGGCTTGTACCTTCTCCTGCACTGTTTGACCCCGACGGCAGGGACTCGTCTAGGTCAGGCTGAAGACTACAGGAAACTGAGAAAGCCCTATTCCAGTCTAGCCCAATCCTGTGAGGGAGATGGAGGAAGGTTGGTGGATGGGGACCCACAAAGTGGTAGCTTTAAAAACTCTGTGGTGTCTTGGCCACTGAATGGATCCAGGGTGTCTCGAGAGATACAAGGGTCTAAGGAGACAGGGGGTGCATCTTTAGGTTTAGACTTCTGTGATGTTATATGGACAGCATCCTCCACAATAAGCAATGGCTACCCCCCCCCCCCCACGCCCTTTGTTTGATTAACATATGGCTTGTCCTTTTCCATCAAGTCCAAAGGTTGTTTGATCTGGAGAGATGCAGGAACTGCTGATGGCATGGCAGCCTCCAAAGAGGCAGCATCAGAGGCATTAGCTATACCAGGCATTAGGGAGATTTAAAAGGGAGAGATGGAAAACATACGGGGTGCCTTTTGGTTATTAGCAAGCTCCTCACTTCACTTACGAATTATATAATGTCAGCCTGCTTTCCTGGGCCCTGTTCACTAGTTATCTGGGTACTGAATACTTGCTTTCATTGCATCCTGAAAGGTCTGGAATACAGGTAACCGTGTCAGTTTTGATTCAGGGACTCTCATTATCTCCATGCATCTTTACCTGGGCAATGAGATACTTGCTGGACAGTTTAAAAAACAAAAACATCTCTAATGTAGTTCATGGTCTTTGCAAAAGCACTGCCTTTAGAGGCGAAGAACCAGAATAGGAGGATGTATCTTTATAGTCCCAAATCAGAGTATGGCAGTGATTCAAAATTTGGGCTCCCTGTTGAAATGTTGGGACTTGCAATTCAAAGTCCCGAAGTGATGAAAAACAATTAAACTAATTTATTTATTTTTGCAGCGGGGGTAATCTCTCCACACCCCCTGAACTCCAGGACTGCTACGCTTCAGGAAAAAAGAATATTCTGAGAAATGGCACTCTCAGACTTCATATGTATAAGTCTGGATTTCTGGTCACTCCAACTTTTGGGATTCAGCATTGCTAGTCTTGACAATCCAAACTGTTACCAAAACTTGGGCCATTTAAAACCATCCTCTTCTCTGACAGAGAAGAAATAAAGCTTTTTTTGCGTTTTCTTTTTCCCTTTTTCGGTAAAAATGATGATACGTGTACTACCACTTGTAAAACAAATGTGTACTTATGCAGGGGGAACAAAATGCCAGGTCTTTTCAACTGTCTGCACCTTTTTCTGGAGAATGCTAACTAACACATACCTGGGCAAAAAAAAAATGTATTCAAAGGTAAGAGGAAAGACAGGAGTGCTAAAAAACAGCTTCTAAGTGAGAAAAGCTTCTGTCGCTGTGACAACTTTTGGATTACACATTGTCAGATACTCAGCTGCTTCCATTTGCTGTACTTCTAGTATTTACTCTGGATGGCTTTGACATTAATAACAGTGAAGGTGCTGTCTTAGTTAAGGTTTGCAGCACCACAGTTGCCAATCTGACAGAGTAGTTTAGTGATGGTCTGTTACCCCCTGTTCAAATTAGTTGTCTCCTCCTCTACAGAACTAGTGGAGGACTTAGTTTTTTAGTAGCTTTCAAAAGTCTTCTTAAGAGTTCTCATCCTGTTTTATTTTACCACATCTTTTTACTTTACCCTTCCTTTCTCCTTTTCACCCTCATCTCCACTGTTACTAACTTTTAAAATTTGATGCCTTCTTTCTTTTTTCCATAGGAGGCTACTTTTCCAGAGGTTATGTATTTCTCCATTAGGTACGAGGAAGCCTATGCTTTTTTATATTTGCACCTGCTGACCAAGCCGTCCTTAAAAGACTTGAACCTAATAGTTCCTTCCATATGATTTATCACAAATATAGAGAACAGCTAACAGTAAGGGCACTCATTCAGTCAACGAGGGCATTTCTATTAAGGCCCTAACCCCATTACTGATAGAAGAATGAGTAGTGGAGTCACTGCAGAGAACATGACTGACTGCAAGTTTTCAAATGCTCCCAATGGCTGTTGCCTGTAGACATCAGTCCCTAGCTACATTTTTTTTCTGCAGACAGATACCTGGGGGAAATTACTACATTTCAAATGACTGCCATTAAAAGGTGAGCCACAATAACACTGCACTTTCTACTCTGCTCTATTTTAGTAACCAGAAGTGGCCAATAGAAAGAGATTGTTTATTAAAAATTGCTTTTGAGGCTATCCAAAGGAGCCACAATAGGCTATACTAAGCACATAAATGCATACTGGGAAAATAAATAGCATGATTTAAATACAAAGCTACTACAAACCAGCTACAATATTAAGGAAGACAGAAAAGAAATGCTCCCAAGACACGATGGGCTAACCTTTACAATATAACACAATATACTAGCAACAAAAAATGCCTACAGCAGGTACAGAGTTAAATACATACAACTGTCACCACACACAATGCCCAGAACCTGCAGGAATGACTGAGCCTGTCATGCAACAATGGTCCTCTAAACTGGCTGTGGGTGTTATTCCCACACTATGGAGACAGGTTACTAACACTGTAGTAAGCATAAGCAGGTGCTACACTGCTGCACTCATTGTCCTCCGGGTAAGACTTTAAAACGAAGTCTCATCTGCTTGAGTTGGCAGTAGCTCCACTAGATCTAAAAGATCCTATGGCACTTATCAGGAGTAGGGGAAGTCCCTTGATGCTATGACCAAATTCCCCCTAGCAGTATAAATACCACCTTGGATCTCTCCTGAAAAGAGGCTAGTAGCCTCGTGGGACTAACCCAATCATAAAACTCAGTATGTTTGTTTAAGTGTGCAGCTTCTTTCACCTCCTTTCTCTTATTTAAAAAAGATCAGCCAACTGGGTATACATAACACTTTTTAGAAACCATTTGAGGCATAAACAATGGCTGTGTTCTTTAAGACTTGTCTTCATGAATGCTGTGCGAGGAACACTGAGAGGAAAACAGCAATAAATATTACTATTGTTCTTTCCAATGAAAAAGCATGAAAAAAGTGAACTAAGCTGTATCAAATTAAATGAAGGTATTTGTTTTAAATAATGACTTTCCTTTTCTGTAAACTGTAATGTGAAAGAAAATATGTACAACGCCATATTACTGCATTGAGCCATTGTGAAAAGTATTGCAATTTAACAAGGAAACAAATCTTTGCTTCATAAACATGCACTGTTATGTTAATACACCTGGTTTCTTGACCTATAAAAAGCTCCCACTGACTAGCTAGCAAGTAGCTAGCGTCTTCTGAGCATTATTTCTCTGTTTAAATGATTAGTGTAAATTCCCTTGCAAATTCAGTACAGGCAGTCCCCAGGTTAAGGACAAGATCCATTTTTCAGTCTGTCCTTAAGTCAAATTTGTATGCAAGGTGAAACACATACATGGAACATTCAACTGTACTGCCAAACAGTACAGTAGATTTTTTTTTTTTTAAAACGGAACAATGTTAAACTTGCCTCTTAAGCTTCACTTCACATTTCTGTACTGCAGACATCACCCACAAATGTTTTCCACTCTTTCCTGAACTTTCAGACCTTTGCCAGACCTCCTACTGTCACCTAGACCCCAGTGAGCCACAATATCATTTGCCCATTCTACTGTATGTCCATTTATTAATATAAGAAATGGTCTGTTTGGGGCTTAACGAATTTATGGAGAGACTAATTTTTGAATGGTCTGAAATAGATCTAGGGGAAATGGAATACCTTAACCTAAATGACCGAACATGCTGAGATATTAAAAGGGCATCTATCCTTGACCAGGATTTATGGGAGGATGAGAAGGTAAATCTAGATATTGTTTTGTCAAGTTGAAAGTTGGTATAGGGATCAAATAGATCAAAAGAGAGTTTAATTAATCAAATGCCAATGTAATACGATGGATTTGTCTGGTCTCTTTGTGGGACCTATCTTTATCTGGGTCTAATAGAGCATTCCAGTCACCCCTATAACATATAGATGATTCGGGAACTCAGCTAGAAGATTAAATATTTCATATATAAAAGATTGCTGGTTGGAGCAGGGGCTATAAATGGTAATAAAAAGTAAGGGCTTGTCTATGGAGCAGGCGCTATAAATGTTAATAAAAAGTAAGGGTCTGTCTAGGTTATGATAATTGCTAGTGAATAGAGCCCATCTACCCTCAGAGTCTGTTTTTATACATATAATAAATCAATCCTACCAGGGGGAGATTCTAACTGCAACCCCTCTGGAAGAAGAGTTGTAACCTGCAGCTATTATCCGTTTGGTCCATTTCCTTTTCTAAAGTTGCGTGGTCATGTGAGTTTCTTGAAGAAAGGTTATCATCTATTTATTTTGATATGTGACATGCATGACAACACTTCTTTTAGCTTTATCTGAGCTCCCCTTAACATTCCACGAGTCTAGAGTTATCATTTCAAGAAGTTAAAATTTTATGACTAAAGATATACATGAGTTCTGTTGGCTATTTGTGGCATGTAATACCTTCTGTATAGTAACGTCTACTCTCCTACCACCCTTGTGGGCCTACCCACCAATCCCTCTTGTGATGGTAATTAAGTGCGAGATGAGAGTCTGAGTTTGGTTTTGAATATATTGTTCATGAAATAGAGGGATGTTAAAAATACCTATTGTGTTCCAAACGTACACAAGCATCTGTACACTAACACCCACGGGGCAGCTTCCCCATTCAAAAAAAATGTTAATCAAAGGATAGGTACCTGAACATAAATAAAACATTATTTACCTTGTTGGCTTTTATAAGAAAGAGAATCTTAAGTATTGCTACTCAAAAGAAAAGCACTAAAGGGTATATTAACAGCAGTTAATCGCCGGCTACATTCCATAATAGCTGTAACTAGCCTCAGGTTGCCAGCTGCTTTAAATAGTATACAGGTCACCAAGTGGTTTTAGTAACAAAATAAGTAACAAGAGACTAATAACATGTAATATAACATTATTCCAACACTGCTATTGCTTAAAAGAAGGCGAAACTGGTTATTTAGAGCCATCTCTGCCTCTTAGTCAGGCTCAAATCAATGAACTCTTCTAGCACATGTTTTTCATGCATGTTATTTAACAACTATCCTTTTATCTTACCCCCTCTTTATAGACTGGAGGCTAATCAGCAGCAGTGCAAAAGTAGTTTAAACAGAGTAAACAAAAACTAGAATTTGTAAAGAGTCTCTATAACCTAGCATTTGAATGAGAAAAACTTCAGCACTAAAGTAGTTTTTTTTTCTTCTCTCAATAATTAGCATCATTGTTAAGGATCTCTATATGAGAACAATAGTTTTAATAACAATTATATGTGCAGCTGTATCATATGAAAAAATAACATGAAGTTCCACTACTAACTCTATGGTCTCTGTCAAATACATTTAAACTGCGAAATGTGAGTGTTTATATTATTTACCTCGTTTACTAGATCAGTTCAGAATTCTTAAATAAGTACCAGACTAAAATTTATTTTATTTATTTATTTTTTTTATTTTACATTTGTTAACCGGGCTAGTCTAGCTGGATACATGTCCATTTTCAGTAGAGGCCCGGGGAGAAAAGCTCCAGGAAAAGATATAAAATAGACATATCAATGTCATAATACATCCAAATTAAAAATACAAAGATAATAGCACAAATTAGAAGATACAAATGTTAACAAAAAAACAAAATATATATAATTTTTTTTTTTTTTTTTTTTTTCTCTCACTGTCTTCTCAAATACAATAGACAGTGAGGATATGCAGTATATACATACATTTGATTAGCAATGTTATGGTATTTTGTATCAGTAGGGTAGTATTAGAAGTTTCAGAGAAGTAATAAGTTAAGAAGGAAGGAAGTTAGTCAGGGTTAGTACAGGTGCATTGCCAGTGTGTTTTAAGAAATAGCTTTAGTTTCTTTTTAAAGAGTGAAAGAGAAGTTTGAGTTGTAAGTTCAGTTGGTAGTAAATTCCATAGCTTGCCTACAGAGTTAGAGTATAGGAGTCACCTGATGAGTTATTGGATCTAGAAGTGTTGATCAGGAGTTTGTTTGAGGAGCGTAAGTTCTTGAGGTTTTGTAAGGTGTAATGATGGTAGAGAGTATTGGAGTGTTGTGGGGTTGGTGCAGGGACTTATGGACAATGGTAAGCTGGAGAAATTGAATATGGTTAAGAAATTCTAGCCAGTCCAGTTGTTTTAGGTTTAAACAGTGATGAGTTCTGTAGAGAGAGCCTGTTGCAAATCTAGCAATGTTATTATAGGATGTTGCTAGTTTGTTAAGGTTATTTTTGAAAGGTTAGTATATATAGGGAAGCATAGAGTAGAGTTGAGATTAAGTGGGTTCTGGCTATAGTGGTCCTAGCTACTGGTGTAAGAAAGGGCTTGATTCTATAAAGGGATCCTAGTTTTTTGTTAACTGATTTTATTGTGCTGTTTATATGACTATCAAAGTTTAGGTTGTTGTCAATTGTTATTCCTAGGAGTTTAGTAGATGTGTCGGGGGTAATAACAGTTCCATCAGTAGATGTGAGTGTAAGGTAAATAGGGGTGGAGTTTTGGGTTGGTGTGAAGAGTAGCAATTTAGTTTTTTTTGGGTTAAGCAGGAGGCATCGGTTTGAGAACCATTGTTCTACAGTGTTAAAAGCTTGTTGGGTCAGAGATTTAAGTTCAGTTTGAGAGGTGGCTGTGCAGATAATAGTAGAGTCATCTGCATATTGAATGCAGATGGTATGTGGGATTGCTGATTGGAGGTCATTAATATAGATGGAAAATAGAAGTGGGCCTAAAATGGAGCCCTGTGGAACACCGAGGGTAATAGGAAGGTTACTAGAGAGTTTGTTTTGCCAGAGTACAGCCTGTTGACGGTTTTCAAGGTAAGATTTGAACCAATTTATAGCTAGGGAATTAAGTGAAAGCGATTTCAGAATGTGTATTAGGAGTTGGTGATTAACCATATCAAAGGCTTTAGATAAATCAATAAAGACAGCAGAGGAAAAAATATTATTGTTACGGTTTTGTTGATGTTGTCTGTGAAGGATAGTAGGGCAGTGGTGGTGCTGTGAAAAGGTCTAAAACCGTGTTGGCAGTTGGCAAGGAGGTTGTTATGGAGAAGGTGTTTTAGAAGTTGCTTATGGATGCATTTTTCCATAATTTTTGCAAGAGGGATAACAGAGCAATAGGACGAAAGTTAGAGTAGTCATTGGAATGACCTCCTTTGTGAAGTGGGATAATATGGGAAATTTTCCAGATGGATGGGATAGTCCCCTCATATATGGTTCTGTTGATGAGTATGGAAATTGGGTAAGCTATGGCTTTAGCTCCTTTTGTAGAAATTCTGCAGGGAGTTGGTCTGCTGAAGGGGTGGTAGGTTTAAGTTTTTGGAGAAGGGAGCAAATGAAGGAAGTAGGTACTGGTTGTATATGAAATGGTGGGGGTGGGATAGTGGTAGAAGTAGGCAAATTTGATGTATCAGGAGATAAATGGCTAGCAAGTTTTTGGGTAGCATTTGTGAAGAAAGAATTGAAGGCATTGGCAATTTGGGAGGGATTGTTAGGGTTGGAGCCAAGTGGGTTGGGAGTGATTAACTGACCTGGGTATAGGAGTTTATTAATGCTAGTCCAAAACTTTTGTGGTTCCTTATGGTGGGAGTGCTGTTGGTAGAAGTTCTTTTTATCTAACAGGATGGCATGTTTTGTGTTGTTTAAAGATTTGGTGATCTGAAGGATTTTTTGTGGAACGCCATTTTGCCCAGAATTTGTTTCTAATTAGGATTTTTTGCCTAGTTATGTTTGTGAGCCAGGGGGCTGGTTTAGATTTGTTTCTAACAGAGCGTAAGGGGGCATGATGTTCCAGGATGGTTAGGAACTTAGAATTAAAGTACTCTACTGCTTCATTGATTGGGAGAGATTTTAATGGTGACCAATTACATTGTTTGAGTTCAGCCTGGAAAAGTTCTGGGTTAAATTTCTTTTTGGTGCGTAGTGTTCTGTATGAGCATGGGAAAGTTTGGTTAGTTTTATGTCTGATAATGTAGGTTAGTGAATGGTCACTTAGGTCATCTGGGAGGGTACCTGTTTTGTATGTTTGCTGGGGGCTATTAGTAAGTATCCAGTCCAAGGTACTTTCTTTGTTGTTGGGTTTGTTAATTCTGGTAGGGGAGTCAATAGTTTGTGAGAAGCCATAAAGGTTGATATGGGTGGTAGGGTGTGTAGTATTACAGGTATTCCAGTCTATATTAAAGTCTCCAAGGACTATGGTTTCTTGTGGCAGATTTATGGAAAGCCAGTTAAGGATATTCTCGAGTGTATTGATATTGTTTCCTGGAGGAAGGTATATACAGACAATATTAATAGCCTTATGTGTGTTGATTTGAAATTTAGTGATTAGTATTTCAGTACTGTTGTCAGAAGGTGGGTTATGATTTACAGTGCTAACTTGTAGCTCTGCTTTATAGAGGATTGCTATTCCTCCTCCTTTTTTGGCAGTGCGGTCCAATCTAATGATATTATAGCCTGGTGGGGTCACTTCATTGTCCTTAATAGTAGGTTTAAGCCAGGTTTCAGATAGGCATAGGATGTCAAATAGGTGGACATCTAAAAGGGCATGAAGTTGAGTAATTTTGTTACAAATGCTTCGTATATTAAGGTGAGCTATAGAGAGTGAGTCAGAAGGTTTGATAGATTTTAGTGTACTAGATTTATTTGGGTTGCTGTTTGTAGAGTTAATGTTATGGTTTGGGCCAGGGTTTGGGTGAATGTCACCATCTAGTAGGGAGAGGAGGAGTGCTATGTGTTTAGGGTTGAGAGTGTTATAGTAATAGTCTGTAAATTTTTTAGCATCATGGACTGTATACGTAATGTGAGTTAGCCTATGATATTTGGCTAGTAGGTAGGAGGGTTTGGATATATATTTAAGGAGGTTGTGATGGTTAGTTAGAGGTGGTGTGGATGTGTGTTTGGTGGGGAGGAGAAGAGTAGAGTAAAGTGATTGTTCATAGGAGGTTAAGAAATAGGTAGAGGTTAGGAGAGGTATGAGAGAAAGTATGAAAAATAATCGCAGTTGGTGTGGGATAATAGAAGTAGGCATTATAACAGTTTGAGAAGTGGGAGAAAAGTAGTTGATAGTCTTTTAAGCAGTTAGAAGGTTTGTAAATAGTTAGTATGTTGTAACCAGGAGGGAGAATTGGAGAGGTAGCAGAGGATATGTTGAGATAGTGAGGGTTGGGGTGTTAATGATGTGAGTAGTTTGATTGGATAGAATGTGTTGTGGGTGTGGTTAGAGAGGAATAAATGTTGGAGCACTGGGGGCGGGTGGGAATTGGGGGCAGGGTAGGGGAGCGGAGTGAGCCCGTAGGGCGAACGGAGCGGGAAAAGACACAAGAGTAGATTGTCAAGGAAGACAATCAGTGAGGTATGAAATATAGTGGATAAGACTGAAGGTAAGAAAAAGTAGAGGAGTGTTGAGGGGCTGTCAGGATTAAAGGTAGATAGTATAAGGAGTAGAGTGAGACAAGAGATAATTTAGGTTGTAGGAGAGATGGTAAAAACAGTAGGTTAGGAGAAACCCTGGGAAGAGAAATTTGGAGAGATATGGATACGAATGTGAGAAGAAAACTAAGAAAAACTAATATTCAGAAGCTGATATTAGGCTCCACCTAGTGGCCAGTTATTTTAATGCAGTAGTAGGTCTCCTAAAGGAGATATCAGACAAGGGGTAAGGGGGAGATAAAATGAGTAGAAATAAGGAGGGTGTGAGCTGGAGGTAAGATTTATGTAAAACGTTAAATATGGGGGGGATAGGTTGGCTGCTGGTTACCTGACTGTAAGGCTTGTCTACCTAGCAGTATTTTAACAATATAATTATTACTTCCTTTTACTAGAAGCTATAATAGCACATACTTTCGCTGTCTCTAAGCAGGGTAATGTTTCCAAGTGAGCTGGTAGGTTAAATGTAAATAAAGAATAAAATGACATACATAACAGAGGTGTAAATAATGTCTGCAAATTTCGTCCAAGTTAACAGAATTAATTTTACATTCTTTATGCATAAAACATACCAATGCATAAAATGTACCAATTAGATGTCAATCAGCTTACAAATGGCCGTTAAAGTCCAGTTGCTGCCAGTAGGAAGCCATCTAAGGTAGTTTCTAGATGAAAGGAGGAATTATCTTCTTATAACCAAGTCCAAAACAAGTGCGCTTGAAAGCTATTTATCCTGTTCTGGAGGAAATTGTGTGTACTCGTGTATGTGCTTATAGACAGTCAAATACTATGTGACAAAGTGGTGTTATTGGTTCAGCAATCTGAATGCATTTGATGAGTCAAAGAAAAGCAATCTGGTGGCTTGCCCTCTACCTATTTATTCAAAGACATAGTCTAGGACTTTAATCAGGGCAGTGTCATCTCCACAGCCTATTTCGAAGTTGCACTGGCAGTTGAAGAGAAATAATTCAAATTAAGAAAAGATCAGTACAGGCCTCCATCTTCCCTAATTTACATCTCTAGAGGCTTTCCTTGTGGACAGTTAGGATGACAGTCACCTTCAGGATCAAAATCCAAACTACAACAGTGGATTTACTAATCTTTTAAAGGTGTACTGTAAAAAAACACTCGATCCACCCACTGTATATCAAACAGACATTTATTGAACTAAATAAAAACAAAAAAAAGGATAAGCACTTTCAAGCTGAAGCTACATCAGATCCATAAACTCCCAATTACTTCATCATTTAAAAACCTTTAAAAGAAGGATTGGTTCTGAGGGCCACCCTGTCGGGGTAAAATATAATGAAAGGCTCCACTGCCATGAGAGCCTGTAGTTCTGAAACCCTTTTAGCTGAAGTGACTGCCAAAAGAAAGGCGGTCTTCCAAGAAATAAATTTTATATCCGCAGTAGCTGCTGGTTTAAAAGGAGGTAGGATGAGTTTTTCCAGCAGAAAATTGAGGTCCCATGCAGGAGTTGGCACTCTCCTGGGAGGCCTTAAATTTTTGGCCCCTCTGAGGTACTGTTTTAGCAGGGGATGAGAAAAGAGGGGAGGCTCTGTGTTGTAATGAGCCGAGATGGCAGAGGCATGGATTTTTATTGAAGAAAAAGATAGGCCCTTGTGAAGCATCTCAGTTAAGTATTGCAAAATCTGAGGAATGTTGGGCTTTGCTGTGTCTATTCCTTGTGCTTGGTTCCAAGCACAGAATCTCTTCCATTTATCAGCATAAGATTTTCTAGCACTAGGCCTTATGGCCTCCAAAATGACATCCAACACAGGTTTACTGAGAGATGTGATTGGTGAAATTAGTTGATTAGCCATGCTGCAAGATTCAGAGTTTGGAGCTGAGTGTGCAGAATTTGATAGTTCTGCTGAGACAATAGGTGAGGTGTTTGAGCAAGTACCACGGAGGAAGGTGTAACATATTCCTTAGAAGCGGGTACCAGTGTTGAAGAGGCCAGTCAGGAGCAATTAGAATCATTTTTGGTTTTTCCTGTCTGACTTTTAGTAAGACCTTGGAGAGTAGAGGCAGAGGGGGAAAAGGCATAGACTGATAACATTTTTCCAGCTGAAGGATAGAGCATCCACTTTCCATGCTTTTTTGTGAGGAGTTCTTGTGCAGAATTTGTCCAACTGATAGATCTATTTGCCTCTCCCCAAAACTATGTCTGGGCTCCCCCATTTTTGTATCAACATGCTGAAGATTTGTGGATCCAGTTTCCATTCATGCAGGTCCATAAGATTTCTGCTTAGGTCGTCTGCCAGAGTATTTTGATTTCCTGGCAGGAATTGAGCTTGAAGATGTATTTGGTAAGTCAAGGCTGTGTTCCACAAGGCCATGGCTAGTCTGCAAAGGGGGTAGGAGTGGGTACCCCCCTGCTTATGTACCACATAACTGTGGTGTTGTCCATCTTTATCAGTAGTTGTCCTGGATGAAGGAAGTTCATGAAGGCTGTCAGAGCATTCTGAACAGCTAGCATTTCTTTCTGGTTGATATGCAGATGCATTTGGTTTGGGCTCCATTTGCCCTGAATGCATCTCCCTGCCAGATGGGCCCCCCCAAGCACAGTCTGATGAGTCTGTAGTTAGGGTTTTGGTGGCAGGGGGTAGAATGAATGACAGTCCCTTGTTTTGGTGACATGCCTCTGCTCACCAAAGAAACTCCTGTTGCAGGCAGGGAATGAGAGGAATCATCGTTTCCAGGCTGTGACAATGGTTGACTACATAAGCTTTTTAGGTACCATTGAAGTTTCCTCATATGCAGTCTCGCATATGGAATTAGTAGAACGCAAGATGCCATGAACCCCAAAGCCTGCAGAATTGGTCTTGCAGATAGCTGGGTTTTTGTTGCCACTTGGTTGAAGTATGTTGTCAATTAAATTTGTTTGTCTGGCATGAGGTAAGCCACCTGGGCAGTTGTAATCAAGCTTGCACCCCAGGAATGTAATTATTTGAGAGGGTACCAGCTGTGATTTCTTTTCATTTATGGTGTACCCTAGGCATGCTAGAAGCATTTTTACAAACGCCAGATGTTGAAGAAGAGTGTCCTTTGTCCTCTGCCTGAATGAGACAATCGTCCAGATAAGGATAAATTTGAATGTTTCTTTGTCTGCAAAATGCAATTACTGGTGCCAGGAACTTTGTAAAGACCCTGGGCACAGTAAATAAGCCAAAGGGCATTGCAGAGAATTGGTAATGCAAAAAGCCTGCTTTGAAGCGGAGGTACCTTCTGCAAGATTCACTTATTGGGATATGCAGGTATGCCTCTCAAGTCCAGAATTACCAACCAGGCATTCTTGCCTTGCATAGGCAGTAGCTGTTGTAAAGTCAGCATTTTGAATTTTGGAATGTCCAGGAACGTATTTCGAATTAATAAGTCCAGAATTGGACGCCATGATTTGTCTTTTCTGGGTACCAGGAAAAAAGTCTTTAATAAAATCCTTGTCCTTTCCTTTTCTGGCACTGGTTGAATAACCCCCATATCCATGAGGGACATGACTTGTTTCTGGGCCTCTGCCCACTGGTTTGGTGGCAGATCTGGCCATCAGTTTGGAATTGGCAATGTGTGGAAATGAAATCTGTACCCCTGGAATACTATTTTAATACCCACTTGTCCTGGGTAATTAAATGCCAATTTTGAGCATGAAGTGCTAGTTTTCCTCCCAAGGAGGCTGCCAAAAGATAAGTGCTTGGAGATGGCAAAGGAAAGTCACTGAGACTGTTTACTGTAGGTTTGTGCTTTGTTACCTCCTGATTTGGAGGTGGAGGCATCCCATTGCTTTGACCTGTAAGATCCTTGTGATTGATATCTGGAGCGTTTGGAGCATCTGGGTTTGCCCTGAGCGGCTCTGTTGGACACAGGAAAGGACCAATTCTTAGTAGGTCAGTGTCTACTGAACCTGGGTGGCTGCACTTGCAAGAAATCTTTTACAATTTGCATAGATTTAGCTTTGTCTTCCATTTTATTTAAAACCTCTTTTGCCTTATTACCAAACAGACTGTCCTGCTGTAAAGGGGCACCCAACAATTTAGCTTTAACATGATCAGGCAGATTTTGCAACTTGAGCCAGGCATGCCTTCTTATCACAGATCCAGTTACAGCGGCCCTGCAAGAGGCCTCCAAGGAATCAAAACCACATTGCAAAGTATGCTTTCCAACCTGTTCTGCTGAATGCAATAAATCCTGCAACTCTATTTTCCACACAATCAGAAATCAACTTCATTTTCTGTTTCAGTAAGCCCATAACATGCTGGTGATATTTAAAGCATATGAAACTGGCAGTTTAAAGCCCTGATTGCCAAGGTTGCATACGTATAAACCTTCTTTCCCCGTCTATCCAGTGCCCTGGAATCTCTATCACAAGGGGTAGGATTTTTGGCTGTAGAAGCCTTAACACCCTTGGGACCCTCAGAAATAGTTTCAGAGTCAGCAGCAGGATTTTTGAAAAGAAATTTGTGGGAGTCAGAAACCCTGTAATATCTGTCTTGCTTACTAGGAGCCGGAGGCAGGGAATCAGGAGCCATGCTCGATTCCGAGAGCACATCATCAACAATGTCTAATACAGGGGGGATTGCCAAAGGCCTATGCTGAGGAAGAAGAAGAAAATCCCTAAGCCTCTTTTTAGATTCTGAGAAGTCCTGACTTTCCCAGTGAAAATGTTCCCTTAAAGTATGCAAAGTCTCTCCAAAAGAGTAATCCTCAGGAGGAGAAACAGAAGGGATGGATTCCTCTGCATCATAGTCCTCATAAGGTGGAATAGAAAATTCCTGATCAGAAGAGGAAATCAGAAAAAATAGAAACCTGATCTGAAGATTCATAATCAGTGCCTTGCCTAGGCCTCTTAGCAGGAGGGGGGGGGGGGTGTTGGGAACCCCTTTTCAAGGTAATTAAATCCTCAGCCATTTTGATCATTTGTTTTTTAGGCATAGGGGCCTGAGCACGTGGCTCATGCGTCGTTTTTTTAGACATAGAAGTTGGTTTTGGCCTTGTTTTTGATGGAGTCTGTTTAATATACAAATGTTGAGGCCTGAAAACCCCCTCAGAAGCCAGTGCCTGCTCAGCAGCTCCGGACCCATCCAACGGAGAAACATCCGTGGGTTCAATACTTGAAGAATTTCGCGGCATACCGGACTCCGAATGGGTCTCTGTAGAGGCCTGTGACTCAAAAGTAGCGGGCATCAGGAGCTGCGAAAGCACCACTCCGAGTACCGGCGAACCAGCGACTGGCTTAGGAGAAGCTTCGTCGGTTTTGGACCTAGACGGTCTGTCTGTCTCTGTCTTTTTCCTTGTGTTTTTTGTGAGCTCCGGTATTCAGACTGCTAACCGACATTTCAGGATAGTTAAATCTTGAACCAAAAATATTTAGAAGCAAAAATATACTGACGCTTAATAGTGCATTGGTTAAATTAAGCACAAAACCAACAGCAAGGCAAGTTGTGATCAGGGCCTAGGCAAGGAATACAGTACAAATGAAAATCCTTGAGGTATTTGCTTCCCACAAGTAATGCAATTATTAACTTTTACTGACATTGGTAAGGAGCAAGAAAAAGTTTCCCCAACGGGGTACTTCGCTTTAGTTTAAGACTTCCGTTCCGAAACTTGAAAACGAAAATTTCAGGAGTCGGCCGACCGGCACTTGCGAACTGCTTCTGCTTCGGGCACTGCACGGCAAGAAAGACGGATTAAAATGGCATCAGCTGCATGTTTTATACCCCTGACTACCTGACATCATGGAAGAGGAGACAGCAACCGACGCAGGACCCAAGACTTTGTTATTCAGGCCGAGTGAGGGCAACCAGCCAGCAGATTATCCAAATGTAATGACTGCAACAGTGAAACACGAAGAACATCAACATCTGAGTAGGAAAGACAGATAAAGTATGGGGCAGAGGAAAAGAAAAAAACTTTGATATCCCATAAGTACTGCTTGCATTTTTTTTTTGACAGGGGAAGATGTAGAACATTCTTTTCTTGTTCTTCACAAAGTATGCAAAATTTATTGTTTTTGATTACCCACTAACAAATGGCCAGCAATATACAGTTCAACATTTTTGCAAAAGGGAAAAAAAGTGTTTTCAGTATGGTTATCACCACATGAACCCAGACACTCCTTAATACACGAGTTGCACAATGCCCCTACAGGAAATATTCATAGTAATAGCTAGTGTGGCCAGCTACCAATAACATCATCACAGACAAAATGGTTTAAATACAGCCCTCTCAAGCATTAGCTACCAGCTTCAATATGTCCTTCCATGACCAAATATCAATTGAAGCTATCAAAACACGCACACATTTCCACATCTACATACATATTATAATAGCCGATCATTAGGTAATCAAAACTACACAGCTACTCACATTCTAAGATGGGACTCAACATCACCTTGATACAGACATCACCTTGATACGGACATAATTGCTTACAAAGGATTTTTATACAGCTGCAAATCAGAATGAGAGACTGCTAATTGGACCGAATCTGCTAAATGTTTCAAGTCCACATCTTTTCATTAACCTTGCAATTTAACCAGCTCAATTTATGAAGCTGCTTAAAATTCCAACTAGTATCTTGCTGCTCAAAGAGAATGTTTACCTCTAACAAAGCAACATGCAACAAGACCTGAGGTGTATTCCAGGTCAGCAGCTCACTGCCCTTTAGTCAGAAAGCTTAGTGTTCCACTTGTGGACCTAAAGGGGAACTTGAACCATGAACCAAAACAATGCTGTCATTCAAGGGAAGGCCACTGACAGCATAATGGAGCCATCAGACATCAAGGACTGAAGATACAAGAGGAAATGCATTTTCCATATGTCTTACTGGTTTATAGTGTTTAACAAGGGGTAAAAAAAGGCATTGGCTTTTACAAAAGACTGTTATTCTTCCAGGCCAAACTGATTAAAATAATTTCTGATGTGTAGGAGTTGTCCATACTATACTGCAAACCTACTCAAGAGAAGAAAATAAAAGTATCAGAAGTGCATTCAAAACACTTGGGGGCAGCAGAGGTCAACATAAACAGACAAATTCCACTTGAGGCAACACATGACCACTCTATTAAAGTTGCTCATATTTATTTACATTTTTATGCTGTCATGTAGTCCAGCCCTATACTTTAACTGGCTTTACTTTCATCATGTATGGATATTAAAAAAAGGAATACTGAAAGAAGCAACACAAATGTTGCTGAAAAAAGTGTCATCTCCTCAGCAGATTAACTATGAATTTGCAACCGAAGAAACTGTACACAAAAATCTAAATATTTCCACAGTAGTGCTTCAAAAGTATGACAGAATATGTGACACTTCTTAATTATCCTTTGACTGTGACTTACAGTGAGTTGAAGATTCAAAACACGTGTAAAAGATGCCCCCTTTTAAATGGGTGTCATACAAAATCTATTCAAAGCTGTTACAGAGAATTGACAAAACAGCATGTCAAAGAAAGCCATACATTTTATATAAACTGGAGTGGGATTGCCCACAATCAAACAAAACTTCCAATAAATCTGCTGGGTAAGAAGCTACGACAGGTTACACCCATCAGAATATTGACACTTGCATACATGTACATAGCAAAACACCAAAAAATGCTCTGCTTTCCAGTCTTTTTCTACCTACTACGTAGGATCCAGTTACCAAATTTATTTATTTTTATCAGGGTAGAACACTGACCAAATCTACCCATTTGCAGGCTCAGCCCAGGTTACATAAATAGTAATAACAGTTAAAGACAACATAATTACACAGTACAGTAACATAATACAAATGCAAAAAAAAAAATTAGAAGAAGGTTTAAAAAGTAGGCTCAGTAACGCACAGTATAATACAGGTGTTCTAGGCGAGGAAGATCC